>NW_024037410.1:0-26584 GCF_015832195.1 Motacilla alba alba
CTGGTGCCAGCCTCCCCCAAAGGGCCGAGGGCCTACCTGGTCCTGCAAATGTTTCTGCCCGGGAAAACAACACCGACAAACCCACGTTCCTGGTCTCAGTTTGAAGAACTCCGTGGGCACTCTCAAAGCAGCCCGAGTTGGCACAGGTGGCAGCTTATCCCTGGGCAGCATTTTGATATTCGGGGAAATCTTGCTTCCAGGCTGTCCCTAAGGAACAAGGGCCTACTTGGTACTGACAAAGGCTTCTGCCCTGGAAAACAAAACCCAGCACCCCACGTTTCTGGTCTCAGTTTGCAGAGCACCATGGGCACTCTCAAAGCAGCGTGAGTTGGCACAGGTGGCAGCTTGTCCCTGGGCAGCATCTTGATATTCGTGGAAATACAGCAGGCTGCCTGCCCTTAAGGACCGAGGGCCTACCTGGCACTGCAAATGCTTCTGCCCGGAGAAACAAAACTCAGCACCCCAGGTTCATGGTCTCAGTTTGCAGAGCTCCATGGCCACTCTCAAAGCAGCCCGAGTTGGCACAGGTGGCAGAATATCCCTGGGCAGCATCTTGATATTCGTGGAAAGCTTGCTGCCAGCCTGCACCTAAGGAACAAGGGCCTACCTGGCACTGAGAGAGGCTTCTGCCCGGGAAAACAAAACCCACAGTCCTACGTTCCTGGTCTCAGTTTGCAGAGCTCCGTGGGCACCCTCATAGCAGCACGAGTTGGCCCAAGTGGCAGCTGGTCCCTGGGCAGCATCTTGATATTCGTGGAAATCCAGCCGGCAGCCTGCCCCTGAGGAACAAGGACTCCCCTGGTACTGACAAAGGCTTCTGCCCGGGGAAAAAAAACCCACCACCCCACGTTCCGGGTCTCAGTTTGCAGAGCTCCATGGGCACTCTCAAGGCAGCGCGAGTTGGCACAGGTGGCAGCTTGTCCCTGGGTAGCATCTTCAGATTCGCAAAAACCCAGCAGGCAGCTGGCCCCGAAGGGCGAAGGCCTACCTGGTACTGACAAAGGCTTCTGCCCAGGTAAACTAAGCTCACCACACCACGTGCCTGGTCTCAGATTGCAGAACTCCATGGGCACACTCAAAGCAGCCCGAATTGGCACAGGTGGCAGTTTGTCCCTGGGCGGCATCTTGATATTCGCAGAAATCCAGCGAGCAGCCGCCCCAAAGGGCCAAGGGCCTATCTGGTACTGACAAAGGCTTCTGCCCGGGGAAAGAAAACCCACCACGCCACGTTCCTGGTCTCAGTTTGCAGAGCTCCATGGGCACTCTCAAAGCAGCCTGAGTTGGCACAGGTGGCAGCTTGTCCCTGGGCGGCATCTTGATATTGGCGGAAATCCAGCAGGCAGACGGCCCCTAAGGACTGAGGGCCTACCTGATACTGACACAGCTTCTGCCCCGGAATACAAAACTCACCAGCCCACGTTCCTGGTCTCAGTTGGCAGAGCTCTTTAGGCACTCTGCAAGCAGCCTGACTTGGCACTGGTGGCAGCCTGTCCCTTGGTGGCAACTTGAAATTCGTGGAAATCTAGCAACCAGCTAGCCGCAGTGGGCTGGTGTTGTGCAGCTTGCTTCTTCACCTCCTGCAAGCTGCCGGCTCTCCGTCTAGCGAAAGCGAAAGAGCCGCTACTTCGCGCACTGCTGCTTGTGCCGGTGGCGGTGCGCTCCGGAGCGCTGCTTCGGGCGAAAGACGCCGGCCAGCGGCACTTCGCTCCGGACAGCCCCGTACCTCCGTCTTCTGCCTCTCTCGTCGTCTGCATCCTAGCCAAAAGCTTCTCCATGACTTCTCGCCGAGAGAGAAAGTGTGCCAGCACTGCAAACATCTACCGATCTTGTTTGACGAGTTCACCCAGTTCTTTGCATCTCGCAGCGCAAAGAGACCCGCAAGAGTTTCCACGGAGCGTTGCAGGAGCACTAGCAAGATGCATTGCAAAGTTGTCCAAAAACTTCTTCCATTCGCATGCTAACGTGATTTTCAAAGGCATGCGAGTGGCAATCCACCATCCCGCAGCAGTTCGAGAGCTGCGCCCACAATGCTGCTGTTGTGCGGCTTGCTTCTTCACCTCCTGCAAGCTGCCGGCTCTCCGTCTAGCGAAAGCGAAAGAGCCGCTACTTCGCGCACTGCTGCTTGTGCCGGTGGCGGTGCGCTCCGGAGCGCTGCTTCGGGCGAAAGACGCCGGCCAGCGGCACTTCGCTCCGGATAGCCCCGTACCTCCGTCTTCTGCCTCTCTCGTCGTCTGCATCCTAGCCAAAAGCTTCTCCATGACTTCTCGCCGAGAGAGAAAGTGTGCCAGCACTGCAAACATCTTCCGATCTTGTTTGACGAGTTCACCCAGTTCTTTGCATCTCGCAGCGCAAAGAGACCCGCAAGAGTTTCCACGGAGCGTTGCAGGAGCACTAGCAAGATGCATTGCAAAGTTGTCCAAAAACTTCTTCCATTCGCATGCTAACGTGATTTTCAAAGGCATGCGAGTGGCAATCCACCATCCCGCAGCAGTTCGACAGCTGCGCCCACAATGCTGCTGTTGTGCGGCTTGCTTCTTCACCTCCTGCAAGCTGCCGGCTCTCCGTCTAGCGAAAGCGAAAGAGCCGCTACTTCGCGC
This sequence comes from Motacilla alba alba, assembly GCF_015832195.1. Taxonomy (NCBI): domain Eukaryota; kingdom Metazoa; phylum Chordata; class Aves; order Passeriformes; family Motacillidae; genus Motacilla; species Motacilla alba. The sequence continues at coordinate 2,598 of NW_024037410.1, forward strand.
ACTGCTGCTTGTGCCGGTGGCGGTGCGCTCCGGCACGCTGCTTCCGGCGAAAGACGCCGGCCAGCGGCACTTCGCTCCGGACAGCCCCGTACCTCCGTCTTCTGCCTCTCTTGTCGTCTGCATCCTAGCCAAAAGCTTCTCCATGACTTCTCGCCGAGAGAGAAAGTGTGCCAGCACTGAAAACATCTTCCGATCTTGCTTGACGAGTTCACCCAGTTCTTTGCATCTCGCAGCGCAAAGAGACCCGCAAGAGTTTCCACGGAGTGTTGCAGGAGCACTAGCAAGATGCATTGCAAAGTTGTCCAAAAACTTCTTCCATTCGCATGCTAACGTGATTTTCAAAGGCATACGAGTGGCAATCCACCATCCCGCAGCAGTAAGAGAGCTGCGCCCACAATGCTGCTGTTGTGCGGCTTGCTTCTTCACCTCCTGCAAGCTGCCGGCTCTCCGTCTAGCGAAGGCGAAAGAGCCGCTTCTTCGCGCACTGCTGCTTGTGCCGGTGGCGGTGCGCTCCGGAGCGCTGCTTCGGGCGAAAGACGCCGGCCAGCGGCACTTCGCTCCGGATAGCCCCGTACCTCCGTCTTCTGCCTCTCTCGTCGTCTGCATCCTAGCCAAAAGCTTCTCCATGACTTCTCGCCGAGAGAGAAAGTGTGCCAGCACTGAAAACATCTTCCGATCTTGCTTGACGAGTTCACCCAGTTCTTTGCATCTCGCAGCGCAAAGAGACCCGCAAGAGTTTCCACGGAGCGTTGCAGGAGCACTAGCAAGATGCATTGCAAAGTTGCCAAAAAACTTCTTCCATTCGCATGCTAACGTGATTTTCATAGGCATACGAATGGCAACCCACCATCCCGCAGCAGTAAGAGAGCTGCGCCCACAATGCTGCTGTTGTGCGGCTTGCTTCTTCACCTCCTGCAAGCTGCCGGCTCTCCGTCTAGCGAAAGCGAAAGAGCCGCTACTTCGCGCACTGCTGCTTGTGCCGGTGGCGGTGCGCTCCGGCGCGCTGCTTCGGGCGAAAGACGCCGGCCAGCGGCACTTCGCTCCGGACAGCCCCGTACCTCCGTCTTCTGCCTCTCTCGTCGTCTGCATCCAAGCCAAAAGCTTCTCCATGACTTTTCGCCGACAGAAATTGGGTGCCAGCACAGCAAACGTCTCCCAGTCTTGGCCCTGATTTTTGTCGTGGCTGCGCATTTTTGAAGCATTTATCTTTTTAATAAAGCGGCGAATTTATTTCGAGATGGCTATGATCTCTTCATACTTATCCTTGTGCGGTCAAGACACAGCAACAATACATTCTTGAGAAAGGAAAACATCTCGAGAGATATTCCAGTCCATTGGTGTGGCGCAGCTGCTGAAAAAGGGCAAAGCTGAAGAACCTTGCTCATCTTAATTTCTGTGCATCTCGCAGCATGCGAAGCATGAGGCAGCCGAGCACCGCGCTTTTGTGCGCTCTTAATGGAATTGCAAAAAATCCCACAGCTTTTCATCCACAAGCACAGTCAGCTGCATTCGCTTCTGCTTCTTGAAAAACTCACCGCTCTCCTTATATCGGTGTAGATCTTGATCTCTGGTTCCTGGGACTTTACCCAAGTGTTTGCTGTTTTGTACTTTCTTCTTTGGCAGTCAGGAACTTGTATATATAATCTGGTACATGTTTCTTGGAAAACATTTCCTGTCTAAAAATGATACATAGCTGCAATTTACCCGACTGTATATAACTACTCTTTTACTGTATGAAAAAGTGTATTAGAATGATACACCACCTGAATTTCAATGATTGAAAAAAGCGTCTTACTTCTTTTTCCTATTCTCTGTATTTCCTTCTCTTTGTTATGTTTCTTTGGCTATTATGTGCGTGCCCAATGGTTTTTCTGTTCCTGTTGTGGGACAGCAAATGTTCAGGCTCTTCTAATTTTGTCACTAATTAAATAATCCATCTTCCCCGCCGGAAAGATGCAGGATGTGTCTCATTTTCACTGCTCCTGTTTTGTTTCCTTATTCTTTTGAATGGCTCCCTGTCTTCCTACTCACACTCTGAGTAACGAATTTCTAAGTTTCTTTCCTATCTGCCTTTATCAATTTTTCTCTGACTTGGATGCTATTGAATGAAGCCATGCCAAGTTGAAGAATTGCATCAAGAAGAGTGCTCAATGAAAAAAAAAAACATTTAGTTTTGGGGTTCTATCACAGAAGAGTTCAAAGACTCTTCCCATGTGAAGAATATCTGATGAATATCTTAAAAACTATCATCTCTGTGTAAGTATTTTGCATCCAGTTCTTGCTCTAGTCCTTGCTTTGGCAAATTTGACACAAGTGAGGCATTGTGTGTTTTGCAGCTTCTAGGGAGATGGTTCCAGGTCTTGAGAAAGTCGTGGGCTTTGTCTCATCTTTAGACATCTGAAAATCACCTAGGCATCCCAAAGACTCATTAGAAATACAAATACCTGCAGGGAACCGGAGGTGAGCTTCATCTTACCATGTGTCTTGAACAGGGTGTTCTATGTGTGAAAGAGATTCTAGTCAGAATTCTGCTCAGTACAGTCCATCAAGTTGAGAGAATTGATCATTTTAATCTGGGCTTTATATCCACAGAGGCTGAAGGTGTCTCCATGCTCCAGTGCCTATCAGTCTTCTCAAATATTTCAATCCATGAGTTGAATTCTAGAAGCAAAAACTTTTCTCCAGGTGACCTTTACCAAGAGACTCAATGTTAGGTGGAATCAAACAACTCCTTTTTTATCCATTTTATCGAAAGTGATCTTAAAGATTCAATCCATATGCTTAGGTGAGAGAAATCCTACCATTGGCAGATGGCATGTATTGGCCAGTATTGACAGCAGAAAGAAGCAAAAAAGCATGCCAAAAAATGCTGAATGCAGTAAGCAGACCATCAAGCAAACCGGTGGAAAAATAGTTGCTTTGTATGTAAGATGAATCGGAGAGATACATATGGAGTTCTTCATGATGTTTTTCATTGACATTTAAACTAGGAAAGAGGTTAAAACTATGATGGAAGGGATTAATTGCTTGATGTTAGAGTATTTCTTTAGAGAGACATAACAAGTGAATACATGTTTAACCAGTTATCGGCTTCCCATCAGCAATGGGTGCACTTTAATTGCCTTTAAAAGCTGTAATGAAATACTTTTTAAAGCAATTTTTTCCCCTTATTTTTGCAAGAGCTTTTTTCTGTTATTTTTGAAAAATAGGAAAAATTTCCAGTAAAGGATCAACGGGCTGCTCTGTCATTTAATATTAGAAAACACTTATGGTATACTTTCTAGAAGAAAAAGTACCTATAAAAAGGAATATTCCCATTATGCTTGTAAAACGATCTTCCAACCATAAGAAAATCAAAAATTATACTATTTCAAGGATCTCACACTCCTAGAACACATTCATTTACCACACTCATAATTTATCAAACACAGCTTGTAATTAGACCTCTAAGAGTCAAACAGAGCGTTGTATCCACAGGCACTGTGAGAGCAGCCTGAGGTGGCACAGGTGGCAGGTTGTACGTGAGCTAGATCTTGATCAATGCGGCATTACAGCAGCCAACCGGGGCCTGCACGCAAGGCCCATCCAAAAAATGTGGTGAGCTTTTTCCCAGGGAAACCAAACTCACCACCTCACCTTCCTGGTCTCAGGCCCCAAATGGCCACAAAAGTACTGTGCGGGCAACAGCCCAGGAAAAAAAACTCAACACCTCACCGTCTAGGTCTCAGTTTGCAGAGCTCTGTGGGCACTGTGCAAGCACCCAACGTTGGCACAGCTATCAGCCTTTAATTGGATGGCATCCTGATTAATACAGAAATCGAGCAGGCACCAAGCATCAACGTGCTTAGGGACACCTAGGTATTGTGCATTATACTGCCCAAGGAGAAAAAAACCCACCACCCCAAGGTCTTAGTCTCAGTTTGCAGAGTTCCGTGGGCACTCTCAAAGCAGCCAGAGCTAGCACAGGTGGCAGCTTGTCCCTGAGAGGCATCTTGATATTTGTGGATATCCAGGAGGCAACAGGCCCCTTAGGGCCGAGGGCCTACCTGGTACTGACAAAGGCTTCTTCCCAGAAAAACAAAGCTCACCATCCCACGTTGCTGGTCTCAGTTTGTAGAGCTCCATGGGCACTCTCAAACCAGCCCGAGTTGGCACAGGTGGCAGCTTGACCCAGGACGGCACCGTGATATTCGGGCAAATCCAGCGGGGAGCCGGCCGCTAAGGGTGGAGGGCCGACCTAGTACAGAGATAGTCTTCTACCCAGCAAAACAAGACACATTACCCGACGTTCCAGGCCACGGTTTGAAGAGCTCCATGGGCACTCTCAAAGCAGCCCGAGTTGGCACAGGTGGCAGCTTGTCCCTGGGCGGCATCTTGTTATTCGGGGAAATCCAGCCTGCAACCGGACCCATAGGGCCGAAGGCCTACCTGGTACTGACAAAGGCTTCTGCCGGGAAAACAAAACTCAGAACCCCACGGTCCCGGTCTCAGTTTGCAGAGCTCCATGGGCACTCTCAAAGCAGCCCGAGTTGGCACAGGTGGCAGAATATCCCTGGGCGGCATCTTGATATTCGTGGAAATCCAGCAGGCAGCCAGCCATGAAGGGCCGAGGGCCTACCTGGTACTGACAAAGGCTTCTGCTGAGGAAAAAAAAAAACTCACCATCCCACGCTCCTGGTTTCTGTTTGTAGAGCACCATGGGTACTCTCAAAGCAGCCCAAGTTGGCACAGGTGGCAGCTTGTTCCTGGGCGGCATCTAGATATGCGTGGAAATCCAGCAGGCAGACTGCCTCTAAGGGCCGAGGTCCTACTTGGTACTGACAAAGGGTTCTGCCCGGGAAAAAAAAACCCGAAACCCCACATACTTTGGCTCAGTTTGAAGAGATCCGTGGGCACTCTCAAAGCAGCGTGAGTTGGCACAGGTGGCAGCTTGTCCCTGGGCGGCATCTTGATATTCGTGGAAGTCTTGCTGCCAGCCTGCCCCTAAGGGCCGAGGGCCTACCTGGTACTTACAATGGCTTCTGCCCGGGGAAACATAACCCATAACCCCATGTACCCTGTCTCAGTTTTTAGAGCTCCGTGGGCACCCTCAAAGCAGCCCGAGCTGGCACAGGTGGCAGCTTGTCCCTGGGCAGCATCTTGATATTCGTGGAAATTCAGCAGGCAGCCTGCCCCTAAGGAACAAGGGCCTACCTGGTACTGAGAGAGGCTTCTGCCCGAGAAAACAAAACCCACAACCCTAGGTTATGGTCTCAGTTTGCAGAGCTCCATGGGCACCCCCAAAGCAGCGCGAGTTGGCCCAAGTGGCAGCTTGTCCCTGGGCAGCATCTTGATATTCGTGGAAATCCAGCAGGCAGACGGCCCTGAAGTTCCGAGAGCCTGCCTGGTACTGCAAATGCTTCTGCCCGGGGAAACAAAACTCACCAAGGCAAGTTCCTGGTCTAACTTTGCAGAGCTCCATGGGCACTCTCAAAGCAGCCCGAGTTGGCACAGGTGGCAGCTTGTCCCTGGGTGGCATCTTGATATACGTGGAAATCCAGCAGGCAGACTGCCTCTAAGGGCTGAGGGCCTACTTCGTACTGACAAAGGCTTCTGCCCGGGAAAACAAAACCCGAAATCCCACATACTTTGGCTCAGTTTGAAGAGCTCCGTGGGCACTCTCAAAGCAGCCCAAGTTGGCACAAGTGGCGGCTTGTCCCTGGGCAGCATTTTGATATTCGTGGAAATCCTGCAGGCAGCTGGCCCCCAAGGGCCAAGGGCCGACCTGGTACTGACAAAGGCTTCTGCCCGGGAAAAGAAAACTCAGAACACCATGTTTCTGGTCTCAGTTTGCAGAGCACCATGGGCACTCTCAAAGCAGCGTGAGTTGGCACAGGTGGCAGCTTGTCCCTGGGCAGCATCTTGATATTCGTGGAAATCCAGCAGGCTGCCTGCCCTTAAGGACCGAGGGCGTACCTGGCACTTCAAATGCTTCTGCCCGGAGAAACAAAACTCAGCACCCCAGGTTCATGGTCTCAGTTTGCAGAGCTCCATGGGCACTCTCAAAGCAGCACGAGTTGGCACAGGTGGCAGCTTGTCCCTGGGCAGCATCTTGATATTCGTGGAAATCCTGCAGGCAGCCTGCCCCTAAGGAACAAGGGCCTACCTGGTACTGACAAAGGCTTCTGCCCGGGAAAACAAAACCCACAACCCTACCTTCCTGGTCTCAGTTTGCAGAGCTCCGTGGCCACCCTCAAAGCAGCGCGAGTTGGCACAAGTGGCAGCTCCTCCATGGGCAGCATCCTGATATTCGTGGAAATTCAGCAGGCTGACGGCCCTGAAAGACCGTGGGCCTACCTGGTACTGACAAATACTTCTGCCCGGGAAAACAAAACTCAGCACCCCACGGTCCTGGTCACAGTTTGCAGAGCTCCGTGGGCACTCTCAAAGCAGCGTGAGTTGGCAAAGGTGGCAGCTTGTCCCTGGGCGGAAACTTGATTTTCGTGGAAATCCTGGTGCCAGCCTCCCCCAAAGGGCCGAGGTCCTACCTGGTCCTGCAAATGTTTCTGCCCGGGAAAACAACACCGACAAACCCACGTTCCTGGTCTCAGTTTGAAGAACTCCGTGGGCACTCTCAAAGCAGCCCGAGTTGGCACAGGTGGCAGAATATCCCTGGGCAGCATTTTGATATTCGGGGAAATCTTGCTGCCAGGCTGTCCCTAAGGAACAAGGGCCTACTTGGTACTGACAAAGGCTTCTGCCCTGGAAAACAAAACCCAGCACCCCACGTTTCTGGTCTCAGTTTGCAGAGCACCATGGGCACTCTCAAAGCAGCGTGAGTTGGCACAGGTGGCAGCTTGTCCCTGGGCAGCATCTTGATATTCGTGGAAATACAGCAGGCTGCCTGCCCTTAAGGACCGAGGGCCTACCTGGCACTGCAAATGCTTCTGCCCGGAGAAACAAAACTCAGCACCCCAGGTTCATGGTCTCAGTTTGCAGAGCTCCGTGGGCACCCTCATAGCAGCACGAGTTGGCCCAAGTGGCAGCTGGTCCCTGGGCAGCATCTTGATATTCGTGGAAATCCAGCCGGCAGCCTGCCCCTGAGGAACAAGGACTCTCCTGGTACTGACAAAGGCTTCTGCCCGGGGAAAGAAAACCCACCAGCACATGTTCCACATCTCAGTTTGCAGAGCTCCATGGGCACTCTCAAAGCAGCCCAAGTTGGCACAGGTGGCAGCTTGTCCCTGGGCGGCATCTTGATATTTGTGGAAATCCTGCAGGCAGCCGGCCCCCAAGGGCCAAGGGCTGACCTGGTACTGACAAAGGCTTCTGCCAGGGGAAACAAAACCCAGCACCCCACGTTTCTGGTCTCAGTTTGCAGAGCTCCATGGGCACCATCAAAGCAGCCCGAGTTGGCACAGGTGGCAGCTTGTCCCTGGGCAGCATCTTGATATTCGTGGAAATCCAGCAGGCAGTCGGCCCTGAAATTCCGAGGGCCTACCTGGTACTGACAAATGCTTCTGCCCGGGGAAACAAAACTCACCAACGCACGTTCCTGGTCTCACTTTGCAGAGCTCCAAGGGCACTCTCAAAGCAGCGCGAGTTGGCACAGGTGGCAGCTTGTCCTTTGGCAGCATCTTGATATTCATGGAAATCCAGCAGGCTGCCTGCCCTTAAAGACCAAGGGCCTACCTGGTACTGCAAATGCTTCTACCCAGGGAAACAAAACTCAGCACCCCAGGTTCATGGTCTCAGTTTGCAGAGCTCCATGGGCACTCTCAAAGCAGCCCGAGTTGGCACAGGTGGCAGCTTGTCCCTGGGTGGCATCTTGATATTCGTGGAAATCTTCCTGCCAGCCTGCCCCTAAGGAACAAGGGCCTACCTGGCACTGAGAGAGGCTTCTGCCCGGGAAAACAAAACCCACAATCCTACGTTCCTGGTCTCAGTTTGCAGAGCTCCATGGGCACCCTCAAAGCAGCGCGAGTTGGCCCAAGTGGCAGCTTGTCCCTGGGCAGCATCTTGATATTCGTGGAAATCCAGCAGGCTGCCTGCCCTTAAGGACCGAGGGCGTACCTGGCACTTCAAATGCTTCTGCCCGGAGAAACAAAACTCAGCACCCCAGGTTCATGGTCTCAGTTTGCAGAGCTCCATGGGCACTCTCAAAGCAGCACGAGTTGGCACAGGTGGCAGCTTGTCCCTGGGCAGCATCTTGATATTCGTGGAAATCCTGCAGGCAGCCTGCCCCTAAGGAACAAGGGCCTACCTGGTACTGACAAAGGCTTCTGCCCGGGAAAACAAAACCCACAACCCTACCTTCCTGGTCTCAGTTTGCAGAGCTCCGTGGGCACCCTCAAAGCAGCGCGAGTTGGCACAAGTGGCAGCTCCTCCATGGGCAGCATCCTGATATTCGTGGAAATTCAGCAGGCTGACGGCCCTGAAAGACCGTGGGCCTACCTGGTACTGACAAATACTTCTGCCCGGGAAAACAAAACTCAGCACCCCACGGTCCTGGTCACAGTTTGCAGAGCTCCGTGGGCACTCTCAAAGCAGCGTGAGTTGGCAAAGGTGGCAGCTTGTCCCTGGGCGGAAACTTGATTTTCGTGGAAATCCTGGTGCCAGCCTCCCCCAAAGGGCCGAGGGCCTACCTGGTCCTGCAAATGTTTCTGCCCGGGAAAACAACACCGACAAACCCACGTTCCTGGTCTCAGTTTGAAGAACTCCGTGGGCACTCTCAAAGCAGCCCGAGTTGGCACAGGTGGCAGAATATCCCTGGGCAGCATTTTGATATTCGGGGAAATCTTGCTGCCAGGCTGTCCCTAAGGAACAAGGGCCTACTTGGTACTGACAAAGGCTTCTGCCCTGGAAAACAAAACCCAGCACCCCACGTTTCTGGTCTCAGTTTGCAGAGCACCATGGGCACTCTCAAAGCAGCGTGAGTTGGCACAGGTGGCAGCTTGTCCCTGGGCAGCATCTTGATATTCGTGGAAATACAGCAGGCTGCCTGCCCTTAAGGACCGAGGGCCTACCTGGCACTGCAAATGCTTCTGCCCGGAGAAACAAAACTCAGCACCCCAGGTTCATGGTCTCAGTTTGCAGAGCTCCGTGGGCACCCTCATAGCAGCACGAGTTGGCCCAAGTGGCAGCTGGTCCCTGGGCAGCATCTTGATATTCGTGGAAATCCAGCCGGCAGCCTGCCCCTGAGGAACAAGGACTCTCCTGGTACTGACAAAGGCTTCTGCCCGGGGAAAGAAAACCCACCAGCACATGTTCCACATCTCAGTTTGCAGAGCTCCATGGGCACTCTCAAAGCAGCCCAAGTTGGCACAGGTGGCAGCTTGTCCCTGGGCGGCATCTTGATATTTGTGGAAATCCTGCAGGCAGCCGGCCCCCAAGGGCCAAGGGCTGACCTGGTACTGACAAAGGCTTCTGCCAGGGGAAACAAAACCCAGCACCCCACGTTTCTGGTCTCAGTTTGCAGAGCTCCATGGGCACCATCAAAGCAGCCCGAGTTGGCACAGGTGGCAGCTTGTCCCTGGGCAGCATCTTGATATTCGTGGAAATCCAGCAGGCAGTCGGCCCTGAAATTCCGAGGGCCTACCTGGTACTGACAAATGCTTCTGCCCGGGGAAACAAAACTCACCAACGCACGTTCCTGGTCTCACTTTGCAGAGCTCCAAGGGCACTCTCAAAGCAGCGCGAGTTGGCACAGGTGGCAGCTTGTCCTTTGGCAGCATCTTGATATTCATGGAAATCCAGCAGGCTGCCTGCCCTTAAAGACCAAGGGCCTACCTGGTACTGCAAATGCTTCTACCCAGGGAAACAAAACTCAGCACCCCAGGTTCATGGTCTCAGTTTGCAGAGCTCCATGGGCACTCTCAAAGCAGCCCGAGTTGGCACAGGTGGCAGCTTGTCCCTGGGTGGCATCTTGATATTCGTGGAAATCTTCCTGCCAGCCTGCCCCTAAGGAACAAGGGCCTACCTGGCACTGAGAGAGGCTTCTGCCCGGGAAAACAAAACCCACAATCCTACGTTCCTGGTCTCAGTTTGCAGAGCTCCATGGGCACCCTCAAAGCAGCGCGAGTTGGCCCAAGTGGCAGCTTGTCCCTGGGCAGCATCTTGATATTCGTGGAAATCCAGCAGGCTGCCTGCCCTTAAGGACCGAGGGCGTACCTGGCACTTCAAATGCTTCTGCCCGGAGAAACAAAACTCAGCACCCCAGGTTCATGGTCTCAGTTTGCAGAGCTCCATGGGCACTCTCAAAGCAGCACGAGTTGGCACAGGTGGCAGCTTGTCCCTGGGCAGCATCTTGATATTCGTGGAAATCCTGCAGGCAGCCTGCCCCTAAGGAACAAGGGCCTACCTGGTACTGACAAAGGCTTCTGCCCGGGAAAACAAAACCCACAACCCTACCTTCCTGGTCTCAGTTTGCAGAGCTCCGTGGGCACCCTCAAAGCAGCGCGAGTTGGCACAAGTGGCAGCTCCTCCATGGGCAGCATCCTGATATTCGTGGAAATTCAGCAGGCTGACGGCCCTGAAAGACCGTGGGCCTACCTGGTACTGACAAATACTTCTGCCCGGGAAAACAAAACTCAGCACCCCACGGTCCTGGTCACAGTTTGCAGAGCTCCGTGGGCACTCTCAAAGCAGCGTGAGTTGGCAAAGGTGGCAGCTTGTCCCTGGGCGGAAACTTGATTTTCGTGGAAATCCTGGTGCCAGCCTCCCCCAAAGGGCCGAGGGCCTACCTGGTCCTGCAAATGTTTCTGCCCGGGAAAACAACACCGACAAACCCACGTTCCTGGTCTCAGTTTGAAGAACTCCGTGGGCACTCTCAAAGCAGCCCGAGTTGGCACAGGTGGCAGAATATCCCTGGGCAGCATTTTGATATTCGGGGAAATCTTGCTGCCAGGCTGTCCCTAAGGAACAAGGGCCTACTTGGTACTGACAAAGGCTTCTGCCCTGGAAAACAAAACCCAGCACCCCACGTTTCTGGTCTCAGTTTGCAGAGCACCATGGGCACTCTCAAAGCAGCGTGAGTTGGCACAGGTGGCAGCTTGTCCCTGGGCAGCATCTTGATATTCGTGGAAATACAGCAGGCTGCCTGCCCTTAAGGACCGAGGGCCTACCTGGCACTGCAAATGCTTCTGCCCGGAGAAACAAAACTCAGCACCCCAGGTTCATGGTCTCAGTTTGCAGAGCTCCGTGGGCACCCTCATAGCAGCACGAGTTGGCCCAAGTGGCAGCTGGTCCCTGGGCAGCATCTTGATATTCGTGGAAATCCAGCCGGCAGCCTGCCCCTGAGGAACAAGGACTCTCCTGGTACTGACAAAGGCTTCTGCCCGGGGAAAGAAAACCCACCAGCACATGTTCCACATCTCAGTTTGCAGAGCTCCATGGGCACTCTCAAAGCAGCCCAAGTTGGCACAGGTGGCAGCTTGTCCCTGGGCGGCATCTTGATATTTGTGGAAATCCTGCAGGCAGCCGGCCCCCAAGGGCCAAGGGCTGACCTGGTACTGACAAAGGCTTCTGCCAGGGGAAACAAAACCCAGCACCCCACGTTTCTGGTCTCAGTTTGCAGAGCTCCATGGGCACCATCAAAGCAGCCCGAGTTGGCACAGGTGGCAGCTTGTCCCTGGGCAGCATCTTGATATTCGTGGAAATCCAGCAGGCAGTCGGCCCTGAAATTCCGAGGGCCTACCTGGTACTGACAAATGCTTCTGCCCGGGGAAACAAAACTCACCAACGCACGTTCCTGGTCTCACTTTGCAGAGCTCCAAGGGCACTCTCAAAGCAGCGCGAGTTGGCACAGGTGGCAGCTTGTCCTTTGGCAGCATCTTGATATTCATGGAAATCCAGCAGGCTGCCTGCCCTTAAAGACCAAGGGCCTACCTGGTACTGCAAATGCTTCTACCCAGGGAAACAAAACTCAGCACCCCAGGTTCATGGTCTCAGTTTGCAGAGCTCCATGGGCACTCTCAAAGCAGCCCGAGTTGGCACAGGTGGCAGCTTGTCCCTGGGCAGCATCTTGATATTCGTGGAAATCTTCCTGCCAGCCTGCCCCTAAGGAACAAGGGCCTACCTGGCACTGAGAGAGGCTTCTGCCCGGGAAAACAAAACCCACAATCCTACGTTCCTGGTCTCAGTTTGCAGAGCTCCATGGGCACCCTCAAAGCAGCGCGAGTTGGCCCAAGTGGCAGCTTGTCCCTGGGCAGCATCTTGATATTCGTGGAAATTGAGCCGCCAGCCTGCCCCTGAGGAACAAGGGCCTACCTGGTACTGACAAAGGCTTCTGCCCAGGGAAACAAAACCCACCACCCCACGTTCCACATCTCAGTTTGCAGAGCTCCATGGGTACTCTAAAATCAGCGCGAGTTGCCACAGGTGGCAGCTTGTCCCTGGGCGGCATCTTGATATTCGTGGAAATCCGGCAGGCCGACGGCCCCTAAGGACTGAGTGCCTACCTGGTACTGACAAAGGGTTCTGCCCAGGAAAAAAAAACCCACCACCCTACGTTCCGGGTCTCAGTTTGCAGAGCTCTGTGGGCACTCTTAAAGCAGCCCGAGTTGGCACAGGTGGCAGCTTGTCCCTGGGCGGCATCTTGATATTGGCGGAAATCCAGCCGGCAGCCGGCCCATAAGTGCCAAGGGCCTACCTGGTACTGACAAATGCTTCTGCCCGGGGAAACAAAACAGACCAACCCACGTTAATGGTCTCAGTTTGCAGAGCTCCATGGGCACTCTCAAGGCAGCGCGAGTTGGCACAGGTGGCAGCTTGTCCCTGGGCAGCATCTTCAGATTTGCAAAAACCCACCAGGCAGCTGGCCCCGAAGGGCGAAGGCCTACCTGGTACTGACAAAGGCTTCTGCCCAGGTAAACTAAGCTCACCACACCACGTGCCTGGTCTCAGATTGCAGAACTCCATGGGCACACTCAAAGCAGCCTGAGTTGGCACAGGTGGCAGCTTGTCCCTGGGCGGCATCTTGATATTCATGGAAATCCAGCAGGCAGACGGCCCCTAAGGACTGAGGGCCTACCTGATACTGACACAGCTTCTGCCCCGGAATACAAAACTCACCAGCCCACGTTCCTGGTCTCAGTTGGCAGAGCTCTTTAGGCACTCTGCAAGCAGCCTGACTTGGCACTGGTGGCAGCCTGTCCCTTGGTGGCAACTTGAAATTCGTGGAAATCTAGCAACCAGCTAGCCGCAGTGGGCTGGTGTTGTGCGGCTTGTTTCTTCACCTCCTGCAAGCTGCCGGCTCTCCGTCTAGCGAAAGCGAAAGAGCCACTACTTCGCGCACTGCTGCTTGTGCCGGTGGCGGTGCGCTCCGGAGCGCTGCTTCGGGCGAAAGACGCCGGCCAGCGGCACTTCGCTCCGGATAGCCCCGTACCTCCGTCTTCTGCCTCTCTCGTCGTCTGCATCCTAGCCAAAAGCTTCTCCATGACTTCTCGCCCAGAGAGAAAGTGTGCCAGCACTGCAAACATCTACCGATCTTGTTTGACGAGTTCACCCAGTTCTTTGCATCTCGCAGCGCAAAGAGACCCGCAAGAGTTTCCACGGAGCGTTGCAGGAGCACTAGCAAGATGCATTGCAAAGTTGTCCAAAAACTTCTTCCATTCGCATGCTAACGTGATTTTCAAAGGCATGTGAGTGGCAATCCACCATCCCGCAGCAGTAAGAGAGCTGCGCCCACAATGCTGCTGTTGTGCGGCTTGCTTCTTCACCTCCTGCAAGCTGCCGGCTCTCCGTCTAGCGAAAGCGAAAGAGCCGCTACTTCGCGCACTGCTGCTTGTGCCGGTGGCGGTGCGCTCCGGCGCGCTGCTTCGGGCGAAAGACGCCGGCCAGCGGCACTTCGCTCCGGACAGCCCCGTACCTCCGTCTTCTGCCTCTCTCGTCGTCTGCATCCTAGCCTAAAGCTTCTCCCTGACTTCTCGCCGAGAGAGAAAGTGTGCCAGCACTGCAAACATCTTCCGATCTTGTTTGACGAGTTCACCCAGTTCTTTGCATCTCGCAGAGCAAAGAGACCCGCAAGAGTTTCCACGGAGCGTTGCAGGAGCACTAGCAAGATGCATTGCAAAGTTGTCCAAAAACTTCTTCCATTCGCATGCTAACGTGATTTTCAAAGGCATGCGAGTGGCAATCCACCATCCCGCAGCAGTTCGAGAGCTGCGCCCACAATGCTGCTGTTGTGCGGCTTGCTTCTTCACCTCCTGCAAGCTGCCGGCTCTCCGTCTAGCGAAAGCGAAAGAGCCGCTACTTCGCGCACTGCTGCTTGTGCCGGTGGCGGTGCGCTCCGGCGCGCTGCTTCGGGCGAAAGACGCCGGCCAGCGGCACTTCGCTCCGGACAGCCCCGTACCTCCGTCTTCTGCCTCTCTCGTCGTCTGCATCCTAGCCTAAAGCTTCTCCCTGACTTCTCGCCGAGAGAGAAAGCGTGCCAGCTCTGCAAACATCTTCCGATCTTGTTTGACGAGTTCACCCAGTTCTTTGCATCTCGCAGAGCAAAGAGACCCGCAAGAGTTTCCACGGAGTGTTGCAGGAGCACTAGCAAGATGCATTGCAAAGTTGTCCAAAAACTTCTTCCATTCGCATGCTAACGTGATTTTCAAAGGCATGCGAGTGGCAATCCACCATCCCGCAGCAGTTCGAGAGCTGCGCCCACAATGCTGCTGTTGTGCGGCTTGCTTCTTCACCTCCTGCAAGCTGCCGGCTCTCCGTCTAGCGAAAGCGAAAGAGCCGCTACTTCGCGCACTGCTGCTTGTGCCGGTGGCGGTGCGCTCCGGCACGCTGCTTCCGGCGAAAGACGCCGGCCAGCGGCACTTCGCTCCGGACAGCCCCGTACCTCCGTCTTCTGCCTCTCTCGTCGTCTGCATCCTAGCCAAAAGCTTCTCCATGACTTCTCGCCGAGAGAGAAAGTGTGCCAGCACTGCAAACATCTTCCGATCTTGCTTGACGAGTTCACCCAGTTCTTTGCATCTCGCAGCTCAAAGAGACCCGCAAGAGTTTCCACGGAGCGTTGCAGGAGCACTAGCAAGATGCATTGCAAAGTTGTCCAAAAACTTCTTCCATTCGCATGCTAACGTGATTTTCAAAGGCATGCGAGTGGCAATCCACCATCCCGCAGCAGTAAGAGAGCTGCGCCCACAATGCTGCTGTTGTGCGGCTTGCTTCTTCACCTCCTACAAGCTGCCGGCTCTCCGTCTAGCGAAAGCGAAAGAGCCGCTACTTCGCGCACTGCTGCTTGTGCCGGTGGCGGTGCGGTCCGGAGCGCTGCTTCGGGCGAAAGACGCCGGCCAGCGGCACTTCGCTCCGGACAGCCCCGTACCTCCGGCTTCTGCCTCTCTCGTCGTCTGCATCCTAGCCAAAAGCTTCTCCATGACTTCTCGCCGAGAGAGAAAGTGTGCCAGCACTGCAAACATCTTCCGTACTTGCTTGACGAGTTCACCCAGTTCTTTGCATCTCGCAGCGCAAAGAGACTTGCAAGAGTTTCCACGGAGAGTTGCAGGAGCACTAGCAAGATGCATTGCAAAGTTGTCCAAAAACTTCTTCCAGTCGCATGCTAACGTGATTTTCAAAGGCATACGAGTGGCAATCCACCATCCCGCAGCAGTTCGACAGCTGCGCACACAAGGCTGCTGTTGTGCGGCTTGCTTCTTCACCTCCTGCAAGCTGCCGGCTCTCCGTCTAGCGAAGGCGAAAGAGCCGCTTCTTCGCGCACTGCTGCTTGTGCCGGTGGCGGTGCGCTCCGGAGCGCTGCTTCGGGCGATAGACGCCCGCGAGCGGCACTTCGCTCCGGACAGCTCTGTACCTCCGTCTTCTGCCTCTCTCGTCGTCTGCATTCTAGCCAAAAGCTTCTCCATGACTTCTCGCCGAGAGAGCAAGTGTGCCAGCACTGCAAACATCTACCGATCTTGTTTGACGAGTTCACCCAGTTCTTTGCATCTCGCAGCGCAAAGAGACCCGCAAGAGTTTCCACGGAGCGTTGCAGGAGCACTAGCAAGATGCATTGCAAAGTTGTCCAAAAACTTCTTCCATTCGCATGCTAACGTGATTTTCAAAGGCATGCGAGTGGCAATCCACCATCCCGCAGCAGTTCGAGAGCTGCGCCCACAATGCTGCTGTTGTGCGGCTTGCTTCTTCACCTCCTGCAAGCTGCCGGCTCTCCGTCTAGCGAAAGCGAAAGAGCCGCTACTTCGCGCACTGCTGCTTGTGCCGGTGGCGGTGCGCTCCGGCGCGCTGCTTCGGGCGAAAGACGCCGGCCAGCGGCACTTCGCTCCGGACAGCCCCGTACCTCCGTCTTCTGCCTCTCTCGTCGTCTGCATCCAAGCCAAAAGCTTCTCCATGACTTTTCGCCGACAGAAATTGGGTGCCAGCACAGCAAACGTCTCCCAGTCTTGGCCCTGATTTTTGTCGTGGCTGCGCATTGTTGAAGCATTTATCTTTTTAATAAAGCGGCGAATTTATTTCGAGATGGCTATGATCTCTTCATACTTATCCTTGTGCGGTCAAGACACAGCAACAATACATTCTTGAGAAAGGAAAACATCTCGAGAGATATTCCAGTCCATCGGTGTGGCGCAGCTGCTGAAAAAGGGCAAAGCTGAAGAACCTTGCTCATCTTCATTTCTGTGCATCTCGCAGCATGCGAAGCATGAGGCAGCCGAGCACCGCGCTTTTGTGCGCTCTTAATGGAATTGCAAAAAATCCCACAGCTTTTCATCCACAAGCACAGTCAGCTGCATTCGCTTTTGCTTCTTGAAAAACTCACCGCTCTCCTTATATCGGTGTAGATCTTGATCTCTGGTTCCTGGGACTTTACCCAAGTGTTTGCTGTTTTGTACTTTCTTCTTTGGCAGTCAGGAACTTGTATATATAATCTGGTACATGTTTCTTGGAAAACATTTCCTGTCTAAAAATGATACATAGCTGCAATTTACCCGACTGTATATAACTACTCTTTTACTGTATAAAAAAGTGTATTAGAATGATACACCACCTGAATTTCAATGATTGAAAAAAGCGTCTTACTTCTTTTTCCCATTCTCTGTATTTCCTTCTCTTTGTTATGTTTCTTTGGCTATTATGTGCGTGCCCAATGGTTTTTCTGTTCCTGTTGTGGGACAGCAAATGTTCAGGCTCTTCTAATTTTGTCACTAATTAAATAATCCATCTTCCCCGCCGGAAAGATGCAGGATGTGTCTCATTTTCACTGCTCCTGTTTTGTTTCCTTATTCTTTTGAATGGCTCCCTGTCTTCCTACTCACACTCTGAGTAACGAATTTCTAATTTTCTTTCCTATCTGCCTTTATCAATTTTTCTCTGACTTGGATGCTATTGAATGAAGCCATGCCAAGTTGAAGAATTGCATCAAGAAGAGTGCTCAATGAAAAAAAAAACATTTAGTTTTGGGGTTCTATCACAGAAGAGTTCAAAGACTCTTCCCATGTGAAGAATATCTGATGAATATCTTAAAAACTATCATCTCTGTGTAAGTATTTTGCATCCAGTTCTTGCTCTAGTCCTTGCTTTGGCAAATTTGACACAAGTGAGGCATTGTGTGTTTTGCAGCTTCTAGGGAGATGGTTCCAGGTCTTGAGAAAGTCGTGGGCTTTGTCTCATCTTTAGACATCTGAAAATCACCTAGGCATCCCAAAGACTCATTAGAAATACAAATACCTGCAGGGAACCGGAGGTGAGCTTCATCTTACCATGTGTCTTGAACAGGGTGTTCTATGTGTGAAAGAGATTCTAGTCAGAATTCTGCTCAGTACAGTCCATCAAGTTGAGAGAATTGATCATTTTAATCTGGGCTTTATATCCACAGAGGCTGAAGGTGTCTCCATGCTCCAGTGCCTATCAGTCTTCTCAAATATTTCAATCCATGAGTTGAATTCTAGAAGCAAAAACTTTTCTCCAGGTGACCTTTACCAAGAGACTCAATGTTAGGTGGAATCAAACAACTCCTTTTTTATCCATTTTATCGAAAGTGATCTTAAAGATTCAATCCATATGCTTAGGTGAGAGAAATCCTACCATTGGCAGATGGCATGTATTGGCCAGTATTGACAGCAGAAAGAAGCAAAAAAGCATGCCAAAAAATGCTGAATGCAGTAAGCAGACCATCAAGCAAACCGGTGGAAAAATAGTTGCTTTGTATGTAAGATGAATCGGAGAGATACATATGGAGTTCTTCATGATGTTTTTCATTGACATTTAAACTAGGAAAGAGGTTAAAACTATGATGGAAGGGATTAATTGCTTGATGTTAGAGGATTTCTTTAGAGAGACATAACAAGTGAATACATGTTTAACCAGTTATCGGCTTCCCATCAGCAATGGGTGCACTTTAATTGCCTTTAAAAGCTGTAATGAAATACTTTTTAAAGCAATTTTTTCCCCTTATTTTTGCAAGAGCTTTTTTCTGTTATTTTTGAAAAATAGGAAAAATTTCCAGTAAAGGATCAACGGGCTGCTCTGTCATTTAATATTAGAAAACACTTATGGTATACTTTCTAGAAGAAAAAGTACCTAAAAAAAGGAGTATTCCCATTATGCTTGTAAAACGATCTTCCAACCATAAGAAAATCAAAAATTATACTATTTCAAGGATCTCACACTCCTAGAACACATTCATTTACCACACTCATAATTTATCAAACACAGCTTGTAATTAGACCTCTAAGAGTCAAACAGAGCGTTGTATCCACAGGCACTGTGAGAGCAGCCTGAGGTGGCACAGGTGGCAGGTTGTACGTGAGCTAGATCTTGATCAATGCGGCATTACAGCAGCCAACCGGGGCCTGCACGCAAGGCCCATCCAAAAAATGTGGTGAGCTTTTTCCCAGGGAAACCAAACTCACCACCTCACCTTCCTGGTCTCAGGCCCCAAATGGCCACAAAAGTACTGTGCGGGCAACAGCCCAGGAAAAAAAACTCAACACCTCACCGTCTAGGTCTCAGTTTGCAGAGCTCTGTGGGCACTGTGCAAGCACCCAACGTTGGCACAGCTATCAGCCTTTAATTGGATGGCATCCTGATTAATACAGAAATCGAGCAGGCACCAAGCATCAACGTGCTTAGGGACACCTAGGTATTGTGCATTATACTGCCCAAGGAGAAAAAAACCCACCACCCCAAGGTCTTAGTCTCAGTTTGCAGAGTTCCGTGGGCACTCTCAAAGCAGCCAGAGCTAGCACAGGTGGCAGCTTGTCCCTGGGCGGCATCTTGATATTGGCGGAAATCCAGCAGGCAGACGGCCCCTAAGGACTGAGGGCCTACCTGATACTGACACAGCTTCTGCCCCGGAATACAAATCTCACCAGCCCACGTTCCTGGTCTCAGTTGGCAGAGCTCTTTAGGCACTCTGCAAGCAGCCTGACTTGGCACTGGTGGCAGCCTGTCCCTTGGTGGCAACTTGAAATTCGTGGAAATCTAGCAACCAGCTAGCCGCAGTGGGCTGGTGTTGTGCGGCTTGCTTCTTCACCTCCTGCAAGCTGCCGGCTCTCCGTCTAGCGAAAGCGAAAGAGCCGCTACTTCGCGCACTGCTGCTTGTGCCGGTGGCGGTGCGCTCCGGCGCGCTGCTTCGGGCGAAAGACGCCGGCCAGCGGCACTTCGCTCCGGACAGCCCCGTACCTCCGGCTTCTGCCTCTCTCGTCGTCTGCATCCTAGCCTAAAGCTTCTCCCTGACTTCTCGCCGAGAGAGAAAGTGTGCCAGCACTGCAAACATCTACCGATCTTGTTTGACGAGTTCACCCAGTTCTTTGCATCTCGCAGAGCAAAGAGACCCGCAAGAGTTTCCACGGAGCGTTGCAAGAGCACTAGCAAGATGCATTGCAAAGTTGCCAAAAAACTTCTTCCATTCGCATGCTAACGTTATTTTCATAGGCATACGAGTGGCAATCCACCATCCCGCAGCAGTAAGAGAGCTGCGCCCACAATGCTGCTGTTGTGCGGCTTGCTTCTTCACCTGCTGCAAGCTGCCGGCTCTCCGTCTAGCGAAAGCGAAAGAGCCGCCACTTCGCGCACTGCTGCTTGTGCCGGTGGCGGTGCGCTCCGGAGTGCTGCTTCGGGCGAAAGACGCCGGCCAGCGGCACTTCGCTCCGGACAGCCCCGTACCTCCGTCTTCTGCCTCTCTCGTCGTCTGCATCCTAGCCAAAAGCTTCTCCATGACTTCTCGCCGAGAGAGAAAGTGTGCCAGCACTGCAAACATCTTCCGATCTTGTTTGACGAGTTCACCCAGTTCTTTGCATCTCGCAGCGCAAAGAGACCCGCAAGAGTTTCCACGGAGCGTTGCAGGAGCACTAGCAAGATGCATTGCAAAGTTGTCCAAAAACTTCTTCCATTCGCATGCTAACGTGATTTTCAAAGGCATGCGAGTGGCAATCCACCATCCCGCAGCAGTAAGAGAGCTGCGCCCACAATGCTGCTGTTGTGCGGCTTGCTTCTTCACCTCCTGCAAGCTGCCGGCTCTCCGTCTAGCGAAAGCGAAAGAGCCGCTACTTCGCGCACTGCTGCTTGTGCCGGTGGCGGTGCGCTCCGGCGCGCTGCTTCGGGCGAAAGACGCCGGCCAGCGGCACTTCGCTCCGGACAGCCCCGTACCTCCGTCTTCTGCCTCTCTCGTCGTCTGCATCCTAGCCAAAAGCTTCTCCATGACTTCTCGCCGAGAGAGAAAGTGTGCCAGCACTGCAAACATCTTCCGATCTTGTTTGACGAGTTCACCCAGTTCTTTGCATCTCGCAGAGCAAAGAGACCCGCAAGAGTTTCCACGGAGCGTTGCAGGAGCACTAGCAAGATGCATTGCAAAGTTGTCCAAAAACTTCTTCCATTCGCGTGCTAACGTGATTTTCATAGGCATACGAATGGCAATCCACCATCCCGCAGCAGTAAGAGAGCTGCGCCCACAATGCTGCTGTTGTGCGGCTTGCTTCTTCACCTCCTGCAAGCTGCCGGCTCTCCGTCTAGCGAAAGCGAAAGAGCCGCTACTTCGCGCACTGCTGCTTGTGCCGGTGGCGGTGCGCTCCGGCGCGCTGCTTCGGGCGAAAGACGCCGGCCAGCGGCACTTCGCTCCGGACAGCCCCGTACCTCCGGCTTCTGCCTCTCTCGTCGTCTGCATCCTAGCCTAAAGCTTCTCCCTGACTTCTCGCCGAGAGAGAAAGTGTGCCAGCACTGCAAACATCTACCGATCTTGTTTGACGAGTTCACCCAGTTCTTTGCATCTCGCAGAGCAAAGAGACCCGCAAGAGTTTCCACGGAGCGTTGCAAGAGCACTAGCAAGATGCATTGCAAAGTTGCCAAAAAACTTCTTCCATTCGCATGCTAACGTTATTTTCATAGGCATACGAGTGGCAATCCACCATCCCGCAGCAGTAAGAGAGCTGCGCCCACAATGCTGCTGTTGTGCGGCTTGCTTCTTCACCTGCTGCAAGCTGCCGGCTCTCCGTCTAGCGAAAGCGAAAGAGCCGCTACTTCGCGCACTGCTGCTTGTGCCGGTGGCGGTGCGCTCCGGAGTGCTGCTTCGGGCGAAAGACGCCGGCCAGCGGCACTTCGCTCCGGACAGCCCCGTACCTCCGTCTTCTGCCTCTCTCGTCGTCTGCATCCTAGCCAAAAGCTTCTCCATGACTTCTCGCCGAGAGAGAAAGTGTGCCAGCACTGCAAACATCTTCCGATCTTGTTTGACGAGTTCACCCAGTTCTTTGCATCTCGCAGCGCAAAGAGACCCGCAAGAGTTTCCACGGAGCGTTGCAGGAGCACTAGCAAGATGCATTGCAAAGTTGTCCAAAAACTTCTTCCATTCGCATGCTAACGTGATTTTCAAAGGCATGCGAGTGGCAATCCACCATCCCGCAGCAGTAAGAGAGCTGCGCCCACAATGCTGCTGTTGTGCGGCTTGCTTCTTCACCTCCTGCAAGCTGCCGGCTCTCCGTCTAGCGAAAGCGAAAGAGCCGCTACTTCGCGCACTGCTGCTTGTGCCGGTGGCGGTGCGCTCCGGCGCGCTGCTTCGGGCGAAAGACGCCGGCCAGCGGCACTTCGCTCCGGACAGCCCCGTACCTCCGTCTTCTGCCTCTCTCGTCGTCTGCATCCTAGCCAAAAGCTTCTCCATGACTTCTCGCCGAGAGAGAAAGTGTGCCAGCACTGCAAACATCTTCCGATCTTGTTTGACGAGTTCACCCAGTTCTTTGCATCTCGCAGAGCAAAGAGACCCGCAAGAGTTTCCACGGAGCGTTGCAGGAGCACTAGCAAGATGCATTGCAAAGTTGTCCAAAAACTTCTTCCATTCGCGTGCTAACGTGATTTTCATAGGCATACGAATGGCAATCCACCATCCCGCAGCAGTAAGAGAGCTGCGCCCACAATGCTGCTGTTGTGCGGCTTGCTTCTTCACCTCCTGCAAGCTGCCGGCTCTCCGTCTAGCGAAAGCGAAAGAGCCGCTACTTCGCGCACTGCTGCTTGTGCCGGTGGCGGTGCGCTCCGGCGCGCTGCTTCGGGCGAAAGACGCCGGCCAGCGGCACTTCGCTCCGGATAGCCCCGTACCTCCGTCTTCTGCCTCTCTCGTCGTCTGCATCCTAGCCTAAAGCTTCTCCATGACTTCTCGCCGAGAGAGAAAGTGTGCCAGCACTGCAAACATCTTCCGATCTTGTTTGACGAGTTCACCCAGTTCTTTGCATCTCGCAGAGCAAAGAGACCCGCAAGAGTTTCCACGGAGCGTTGCAGGAGCACTAGCAAGATGCATTGCAAAGTTGTCCAAAAACTTCTTCCATTCGCATGCTAACGTGATTTTCAAAGGCATACGAGTGGCCATCCACCATCCCGCAGCAGTAAGAGAGCTGCGCCCACAATGCTGCTGTTGTGCGGCTTGCTTCTTCACCTCCTGCAAGCTGCCGGCTCTCCGTCTAGCGAAAGCGAAAGAGCCGCTACTTCGCGCACTGCTGCTTGTGCCGGTGGCGGTGCGCTCCGGCGCGCTGCTTCGGGCGAAAGACGCCGGCCAGCGGCACTTCGCTCCGGACAGCCCCGTACCTCCGTCTTCTGCCTCTCTCGTCGTCTGCATCCTAGCCAAAAGCTTCTCCATGACTTCTCGCCGAGAGAGAAAGTGTGCCAGCACTGCAAACATCTTCCGATCTTGCTTGACGAGTTCACCCAGTTCTTTGCATCTCGCAGCGCAAAGAGACCCGCAAGAGTTTCCACGGAGCGTTGCAGGAGCACTAGCAAGATGCATTGCAAAGTTGTCCAAAAACTTCTTCCATTCGCATGCTAACGTGATTTTCAAAGGCATACGAGTGGCCATCCACCATCCCGCAGCAGTAAGAGAGCTGCGCCCACAATGCTGCTGTTGTGCGGCTTGCTTCTTCACCTCCTGCAAGCTGCCGGCTCTCCGTCTAGCGAAAGCGAAAGAGCCGCTACTTCGCGCACTGCTGCTTGTGCCGGTGGGGGTGCGCTCCGGAGCGCTGCTTCGGGCGAAAGACGCCGGCCAGCGGCACTTCGCTCCGGACAGCCCCGTACCTCCGTCTTCTGCCTCTCTCGTCGTCTGCATCCTAGCCAAAAGCTTCTCCATGACTTCTCGCCGAGAGAGAAAGTGTGCCAGCACTGCAAACATCTTCCGATCTTGCTTGACGAGTTCACCCAGTTCTTTGCATCTCGCAGAGCAAAGAGACCCGCAAGAGTTTCCACGGAGCGTTGCAGGAGCACTAGCAAGATGCATTGCAAAGTTGTCCAAAAAACTTCTTCCATTCGCATGCTAACGTTATTTTCATAGGCATACGAGTGGCAATCCACCATCCCGCAACAGTAAGAGAGCTCCGCCCACAATGCTGCTGTTGTGCGGCTTGCTTCTTCACCTCCTGCAAGCTGCCGGCTCTCCGTCTAGCGAAAGCGAAAGAGCCGCTACTTCGCGCACTGCTGCTTGTGCCGGTGGCGGTGCGCTCCGGCGCGCTGCTTCGGGCGAAAGACGCCGGCCAGCGGCACTTCGCTCCGGATAGCCCCGTACCTCCGTCTTCTGCCTCTCTCGTCGTCTGCATCCTAGC
>NW_024037410.1:27584-39000 GCF_015832195.1 Motacilla alba alba
GCCGGCAGCTTGCAGGAGGTGAAGAAGCAAGCCGCACAACAGCAGCATTGTGGGCGCAGCTCTCGAACTGCTGCGGGATGGTGGATTGCCACTCGTATGCCTATGAAAATCACGTTAGCATGCGAATGGAAGAAGTTTTTGGACAACTTTGTAATGCATCTTGCTAGTGCTCTTGCAACGCTCCGTGGAAACTCTTGCGGGTCTCTTTGCGCTGCGAGATGCAAAGAACTGGGTGAACTCGTCAAGCAAGATCGGAAGATGTTTGCAGTGCTGGCACACTTTCTCTCTCGGCGAGAAGTCAGGGAGAAGCTTTAGGCTAGGATGCAGACGACGAGAGAGGCAGAAGACGGAGGTACGGGGCTGTCCGGAGCGAAGTGCCGCTGGCCGGCGTCTTTCGCCCGAAGCAGCGCTCCGGAGCGCACCGCCACCGGCACAAGCAGCAGTGCGCGAAGTAGTGGCTCTTTCGCTTTCGCTAGACGGAGAGCCGGCAGCTTGCAGGAGGTGAAGAAGCAAGCCGCACAACAGCAGCATTGTGGGCGCAGTTCTCTTACTGCTGCGGGATGGTGGATTGCCACTCGTATGCCTATGAAAATCACGTTAGCATGCGAATGGAAGAAGTTTTTGGACAACTTTGTAATGCATCTTGCTAGTGCTCTTGCAACGCTCCGTGGAAACTCTTGCGGGTCTCTTTGCGCTGCGAGATGCAAAGAACTGGGTGAACTCGTCAAGCAAGATCGGAAGATGTTTGCAGTGCTGGCACACTTTCTCTCTCGGCGAGAAGTCAGGGAGAAGCTTTAGGCTAGGATGCAGACGACGAGAGAGGCAGAAGACGGAGGTACGGGGCTGTCCGGAGCGAAGTGCCGCTGGCCGGCGTCTTTCGCCCGAAGCAGCGCGCCGGAGCGCACCGCCACCGGCACAAGCAGCAGTGCGCGAAGTAGCGGCTCTTTCGCTTTCGCTAGACGGAGAGCCGGCAGCTTGCAGGAGGTGAAGAAGCAAGCCGCACAACAGCAGCATTGTGGGCGCAGTTCTCTTACTGCTGCGGGATGGTGGATTGCCACTCGTATGCCTATGAAAATCACGTTAGCATGCGAATGGAAGAAGTTTTTGGACAACTTTGTAATGCATCTTGCTAGTGCTCTTGCAACGCTCCGTGGAAACTCTTGCGGGTCTCTTTGCGCTGCGAGATGCAAAGAACTGGGTGAACTCGTCAAGCAAGATCGGAAGATGTTTGCAGTGCTGGCACACTTTCTCTCTCGGCGAGAAGTCAGGGAGAAGCTTTAGGCTAGGATGCAGACGACGAGAGAGGCAGAAGACGGAGGTACGGGGCTGTCCGGAGCGAAGTGCCGCTGGCCGGCGTCTTTCGCCCGAAGCAGCGCGCCGGAGCGCACCGCCACCGGCACAAGCAGCAGTGCGCGAAGTAGCGGCTCTTTCGCTTTCGCTAGACGGAGAGCCGGCAGCTTGCAGGAGGTGAAGAAGCAAGCCGCACAACAGCAGCATTGTGGGCGCAGCTCTCGAACTGCTGCGGGATGGTGGATTGCCACTCGCATGCCTTTGAAAATCACGTTAGTATGCGAATGGAAGAAGTTTTTGGACAACTTTGCAATGCATCTTGCTAGTGCTCTTGCAACGCTCCGTGGGAAACTCTTGCGGGTCTCTTTGCGCTGCGAGATGCAAAGAACTGGGTGAACTCGTCAAGCAAGATCGGAAGATGTTTGCAGTGCTGGCACACTTTCTCTCTCGGCGAGAAGTCAGGGAGAAGCTTTAGGCTAGGATGCAGACGACGAGAGAGGCAGAAGACGGAGGTACGGGGCTGTCCGGAGCGAAGTGCCGCTGGCCGGCGTCTTTCGCCCGAAGCAGCGCGCCGGAGCGCACCGCCACCGGCACAAGCAGCAGTGCGCGAAGTAGCGGCTCTTTCGCTTTCGCTAGACGGAGAGCCGGCAGCTTGCAGGAGGTGAAGAAGCAAGCCGCACAACAGCAGCATTGTGGGCGCAGTTCTCTTACTGCTGCGGGATGGTGGATTGCCACTCGTATGCCTATGAAAATCACGTTAGCATGCGAATGGAAGAAGTTTTTGGACAACTTTGTAATGCATCTTGCTAGTGCTCTTGCAACGCTCCGTGGAAACTCTTGCGGGTCTCTTTGCGCTGCGAGATGCAAAGAACTGGGTGAACTCGTCAAGCAAGATCGGAAGATGTTTGCAGTGCTGGCACACTTTCTCTCTCGGCGAGAAGTCAGGGAGAAGCTTTAGGCTAGGATGCAGACGACGAGAGAGGCAGAAGACGGAGGTACGGGGCTGTCCGGAGCGAAGTGCCGCTGGCCGGCGTCTTTCGCCCGAAGCAGCGCGCCGGAGCGCACCGCCACCGGCACAAGCAGCAGTGCGCGAAGTAGCGGCTCTTTCGCTTTCGCTAGACGGAGAGCCGGCAGCTTGCAGGAGGTGAAGAAGCAAGCCGCACAACAGCAGCATTGTGGGCGCAGCTCTCGAACTGCTGCGGGATGGTGGATTGCCACTCGCATGCCTTTGAAAATCACGTTAGTATGCGAATGGAAGAAGTTTTTGGACAACTTTGCAATGCATCTTGCTAGTGCTCCTGCAACGCTCCGTGGAAACTCTTGCGGGTCTCTTTGAGCTGCGAGATGCAAAGAACTGGGTGAACTCGTCAAGCAAGATGGGAAGATGTTTGCAGTGCTGGCACACTTTCTCTCTCGGCGAGAAGTCAGGGAGAAGCTTTAGGCTAGGATGCAGACGACGAGAGAGGCAGAAGACGGAGGTACGGGGCTGTCCGGAGCGAAGTGCCGCTGGCCGGCGTCTTTCGCCCGAAGCAGCGCGCCGGAGCGCACCGCCACCGGCACAAGCAGCAGTGCGCGAAGTAGCGGCTCTTTCGCTTTCGCTAGACGGAGAGCCGGCAGCTTGCAGGAGGTGAAGAAGCAAGCCGCACAACAGCAGCATTGTGGGAGCAGTTCTCTTACTGCTGCGGGATGGTGGATTGCCACTCGTATGCCTATGAAAATCACGTTAGCATGCGAATGGAAGAAGTTTTTGGACAACTTTGTAATGCATCTTGCTAGTGCTCTTGCAACGCTCCGTGGAAACTCTTGCGGGTCTCTTTGCGCTGCGAGATGCAAAGAACTGGGTGAACTCGTCAAGCAAGATCGGAAGATGTTTGCAGTGCTGGCACACTTTCTCTCTCGGCGAGAAGTCAGGGAGAAGCTTTAGGCTAGGATGCAGACGACGAGAGAGGCAGAAGACGGAGGTACGGGGCTGTCCGGAGCGAAGTGCCGCTGGCCGGCGTCTTTCGCCCGAAGCAGCGCGCCGGAGCGCACCGCCACCGGCACAAGCAGCAGTGCGCGAAGTAGCGGCTCTTTCGCTTTCGCTAGACGGAGAGCCGGCAGCTTGCAGGAGGTGAAGAAGCAAGCCGCACAACAGCAGCATTGTGGGCGCAGCTCTCGAACTGCTGCGGGATGGTGGATTGCCACTCGCATGCCTTTGAAAATCACGTTAGTATGCGAATGGAAGAAGTTTTTGGACAACTTTGCAATGCATCTTGCTAGTGCTCTTGCAACGCTCCGTGGAAACTCTTGCGGGTCTCTTTGCGCTGCGAGATGCAAAGAACTGGGTGAACTCGTCAAGCAAGATCGGAAGATGTTTGCAGTGCTGGCACACTTTCTCTCTCGGCGAGAAGTCAGGGAGAAGCTTTAGGCTAGGATGCAGACGACGAGAGAGGCAGAAGACGGAGGTACGGGGCTGTCCGGAGCGAAGTGCCGCTGGCCGGCGTCTTTCGCCCGAAGCAGCGCGCCGGAGCGCACCGCCACCGGCACAAGCAGCAGTGCGCGAAGTAGCGGCTCTTTCGCTTTCGCTAGACGGAGAGCCGGCAGCTTGCAGGAGGTGAAGAAGCAAGCCGCACAACAGCAGCATTGTGGGCGCAGTTCTCTTACTGCTGCGGGATGGTGGATTGCCACTCGTATGCCTATGAAAATCACGTTAGCATGCGAATGGAAGAAGTTTTTGGACAACTTTGTAATGCATCTTGCTAGTGCTCTTGCAACGCTCCGTGGAGACTCTTGCGGGTCTCTTTGCGCTGCTAGATGCAAAGAAACTGGGTGAACTCGTCAAACAAGATCGGAAGATGTTTGCAGTGCTGGCACACTTTCTCTCTCGGCGAGAAGTCAGGGAGAAGCTTTAGGCTAGGATGCAGACGACGAGAGAGGCAGAAGACGGAGGTACGGGGCTGTCCGGAGCGAAGTGCCGCTGGCCGGCGTCTTTCGCCCGAAGCAGCGCGCCGGAGCGCACCGCCACCGGCACAAGCAGCAGTGCGCGAAGTAGCGGCTCTTTCGCTTTCGCTAGACGGAGAGCCGGCAGCTTGCAGGAGGTGAAGAAGCAAGCCGCACAACAGCAGCATTGTGGGCGCAGCTCTCTTACTGCTGCGGGATGGTGGATTGCCACTCGCATGCCTTTGAAAATCACGTTAGTATGCGAATGGAAGAAGTTTTTGGACAACTTTGCAATGCATCTTGCTAGTGCTCCTGCAACGCTCCGTGGAAACTCTTGCGGGTCTCTTTGCGCTGCGAGATGCAAAGAACTGGGTGAACTCGTCAAGCAAGATCGGTAGATGTTTGCAGTGCTGGCACACTTTCTCTCTCGGCGAGAAGTCATGGAGAAGCTTTTGGCTAGGATGCAGACGACGAGAGAGGCAGAAGACGGAGGTACGGGGCTGTCCGGAGCGAAGTGCCGCTGGCCGGCGTCTTTCGCCCGAAGCAGCGCTCCGGAGCGCACCGCCACCGGCACAAGCAGCAGTGCGCGAAGTAGTGGCTCTTTCGCTTTCGCTAGACGGAGAGCCGGCAGCTTGCAGGAGGTGAAGAAGCAAGCCGCACAACAGCAGCATTGTGGGCGCAGTTCTCTTACTGCTGCGGGATGGTGGATTGCCACTCGTATGCCTATGAAAATCACGTTAGCATGCGAATGGAAGAAGTTTTTGGACAACTTTGTAATGCATCTTGCTAGTGCTCTTGCAACGCTCCGTGGAAACTCTTGCGGGTCTCTTTGCGCTGCGAGATGCAAAGAACTGGGTGAACTCGTCAAGCAAGATCGGAAGATGTTTGCAGTGCTGGCACACTTTCTCTCTCGGCGAGAAGTCAGGGAGAAGCTTTAGGCTAGGATGCAGACGACGAGAGAGGCAGAAGACGGAGGTACGGGGCTGTCCGGAGCGAAGTGCCGCTGGCCGGCGTCTTTCGCCCGAAGCAGCGCGCCGGAGCGCACCGCCACCGGCACAAGCAGCAGTGCGCGAAGTAGCGGCTCTTTCGCTTTCGCTAGACGGAGAGCCGGCAGCTTGCAGGAGGTGAAGAAGCAAGCCGCACAACAGCAGCATTGTGGGCGCAGTTCTCTTACTGCTGCGGGATGGTGGATTGCCACTCGTATGCCTATGAAAATCACGTTAGCATGCGAATGGAAGAAGTTTTTGGACAACTTTGTAATGCATCTTGCTAGTGCTCTTGCAACGCTCCGTGGAGACTCTTGCGGGTCTCTTTGCGCTGCGAGATGCAAAGAACTGGGTGAACTCGTCAAGCAAGATCGGAAGATGTTTGCAGTGCTGGCACACTTTCTCTCTCGGCGAGAAGTCAGGGAGAAGCTTTAGGCTAGGATGCAGACGACGAGAGAGGCAGAAGACGGAGGTACGGGGCTGTCCGGAGCGAAGTGCCGCTGGCCGGCGTCTTTCGCCCGAAGCAGCGCGCCGGAGCGCACCGCCACCGGCACAAGCAGCAGTGCGCGAAGTAGCGGCTCTTTCGCTTTCGCTAGACGGAGAGCCGGCAGCTTGCAGGAGGTGAAGAAGCAAGCCGCACAACAGCAGCATTGTGGGCGCAGTTCTCTTACTGCTGCGGGATGGTGGATTGCCACTCGTATGCCTATGAAAATCACGTTAGCATGCGAATGGAAGAAGTTTTTGGACAACTTTGTAATGCATCTTGCTAGTGCTCTTGCAACGCTCCGTGGAAACTCTTGCGGGTCTCTTTGCGCTGCGAGATGCAAAGAACTGGGTGAACTCGTCAAGCAAGATCGGAAGATGTTTGCAGTGCTGGCACACTTTCTCTCTCGGCGAGAAGTCAGGGAGAAGCTTTAGGCTAGGATGCAGACGACGAGAGAGGCAGAAGACGGAGGTACGGGGCTGTCCGGAGCGAAGTGCCGCTGGCCGGCGTCTTTCGCCCGAAGCAGCGCGCCGGAGCGCACCGCCACCGGCACAAGCAGCAGTGCGCGAAGTAGCGGCTCTTTCGCTTTCGCTAGACGGAGAGCCGGCAGCTTGCAGGAGGTGAAGAAGCAAGCCGCACAACAGCAGCATTGTGGGCGCAGCTCTCGAACTGCTGCGGGATGGTGGATTGCCACTCGCATGCCTTTGAAAATCACGTTAGTATGCGAATGGAAGAAGTTTTTGGACAACTTTGCAATGCATCTTGCTAGTGCTCCTGCAACGCTCCGTGGAAACTCTTGCGGGTCTCTTTGAGCTGCGAGATGCAAAGAACTGGGTGAACTCGTCAAGCAAGATGGGAAGATGTTTGCAGTGCTGGCACACTTTCTCTCTCGGCGAGAAGTCAGGGAGAAGCTTTAGGCTAGGATGCAGACGACGAGAGAGGCAGAAGACGGAGGTACGGGGCTGTCCGGAGCGAAGTGCCGCTGGCCGGCGTCTTTCGCCCGAAGCAGCGCGCCGGAGCGCACCGCCACCGGCACAAGCAGCAGTGCGCGAAGTAGCGGCTCTTTCGCTTTCGCTAGACGGAGAGCCGGCAGCTTGCAGGAGGTGAAGAAGCAAGCCGCACAACAGCAGCATTGTGGGAGCAGTTCTCTTACTGCTGCGGGATGGTGGATTGCCACTCGTATGCCTATGAAAATCACGTTAGCATGCGAATGGAAGAAGTTTTTGGACAACTTTGTAATGCATCTTGCTAGTGCTCTTGCAACGCTCCGTGGAAACTCTTGCGGGTCTCTTTGCGCTGCGAGATGCAAAGAACTGGGTGAACTCGTCAAGCAAGATCGGAAGATGTTTGCAGTGCTGGCACACTTTCTCTCTCGGCGAGAAGTCAGGGAGAAGCTTTAGGCTAGGATGCAGACGACGAGAGAGGCAGAAGACGGAGGTACGGGGCTGTCCGGAGCGAAGTGCCGCTGGCCGGCGTCTTTCGCCCGAAGCAGCGCGCCGGAGCGCACCGCCACCGGCACAAGCAGCAGTGCGCGAAGTAGCGGCTCTTTCGCTTTCGCTAGACGGAGAGCCGGCAGCTTGCAGGAGGTGAAGAAGCAAGCCGCACAACAGCAGCATTGTGGGCGCAGCTCTCGAACTGCTGCGGGATGGTGGATTGCCACTCGCATGCCTTTGAAAATCACGTTAGTATGCGAATGGAAGAAGTTTTTGGACAACTTTGCAATGCATCTTGCTAGTGCTCTTGCAACGCTCCGTGGAAACTCTTGCGGGTCTCTTTGCGCTGCGAGATGCAAAGAACTGGGTGAACTCGTCAAGCAAGATCGGAAGATGTTTGCAGTGCTGGCACACTTTCTCTCTCGGCGAGAAGTCAGGGAGAAGCTTTAGGCTAGGATGCAGACGACGAGAGAGGCAGAAGACGGAGGTACGGGGCTGTCCGGAGCGAAGTGCCGCTGGCCGGCGTCTTTCGCCCGAAGCAGCGCGCCGGAGCGCACCGCCACCGGCACAAGCAGCAGTGCGCGAAGTAGCGGCTCTTTCGCTTTCGCTAGACGGAGAGCCGGCAGCTTGCAGGAGGTGAAGAAGCAAGCCGCACAACAGCAGCATTGTGGGCGCAGTTCTCTTACTGCTGCGGGATGGTGGATTGCCACTCGTATGCCTATGAAAATCACGTTAGCATGCGAATGGAAGAAGTTTTTGGACAACTTTGTAATGCATCTTGCTAGTGCTCTTGCAACGCTCCGTGGAAACTCTTGCGGGTCTCTTTGCGCTGCTAGATGCAAAGAACTGGGTGAACTCGTCAAACAAGATCGGAAGATGTTTGCAGTGCTGGCACACTTTCTCTCTCGGCGAGAAGTCAGGGAGAAGCTTTAGGCTAGGATGCAGACGACGAGAGAGGCAGAAGACGGAGGTACGGGGCTGTCCGGAGCGAAGTGCCGCTGGCCGGCGTCTTTCGCCCGAAGCAGCGCGCCGGAGCGCACCGCCACCGGCACAAGCAGCAGTGCGCGAAGTAGCGGCTCTTTCGCTTTCGCTAGACGGAGAGCCGGCAGCTTGCAGGAGGTGAAGAAGCAAGCCGCACAACAGCAGCATTGTGGGCGCAGCTCTCTTACTGCTGCGGGATGGTGGATTGCCACTCGCATGCCTTTGAAAATCACGTTAGTATGCGAATGGAAGAAGTTTTTGGACAACTTTGCAATGCATCTTGCTAGTGCTCCTGCAACGCTCCGTGGAAACTCTTGCGGGTCTCTTTGCGCTGCGAGATGCAAAGAACTGGGTGAACTCGTCAAGCAAGATCGGTAGATGTTTGCAGTGCTGGCACACTTTCTCTCTCGGCGAGAAGTCATGGAGAAGCTTTTGGCTAGGATGCAGACGACGAGAGAGGCAGAAGACGGAGGTACGGGGCTGTCCGGAGCGAAGTGCCGCTGGCCGGCGTCTTTCGCCCGAAGCAGCGCTCCGGAGCGCACCGCCACCGGCACAAGCAGCAGTGCGCGAAGTAGTGGCTCTTTCGCTTTCGCTAGACGGAGAGCCGGCAGCTTGCAGGAGGTGAAGAAGCAAGCCGCACAACAGCAGCATTGTGGGCGCAGTTCTTTTACTGCTGCGGGATGGTGGATTGCCACTCGTATGCCTATGAAAATCACGTTAGCATGCGAATGGAAGAAGTTTTTGGACAACTTTGTAATGCATCTTGCTAGTGCTCTTGCAACGCTCCGTGGAAACTCTTGCGGGTCTCTTTGCGCTGCGAGATGCAAAGAACTGGGTGAACTCGTCAAGCAAGATCGGAAGATGTTTGCAGTGCTGGCACACTTTCTCTCTCGGCGAGAAGTCAGGGAGAAGCTTTAGGCTAGGATGCAGACGACGAGAGAGGCAGAAGACGGAGGTACGGGGCTGTCCGGAGCGAAGTGCCGCTGGCCGGCGTCTTTCGCCCGAAGCAGCGCGCCGGAGCGCACCGCCACCGGCACAAGCAGCAGTGCGCGAAGTAGCGGCTCTTTCGCTTTCGCTAGACGGAGAGCCGGCAGCTTGCAGGAGGTGAAGAAGCAAGCCGCACAACAGCAGCATTGTGGGCGCAGTTCTCTTACTGCTGCGGGATGGTGGATTGCCACTCGTATGCCTATGAAAATCACGTTAGCATGCGAATGGAAGAAGTTTTTGGACAACTTTGTAATGCATCTTGCTAGTGCTCTTGCAACGCTCCGTGGAGACTCTTGCGGGTCTCTTTGCGCTGCGAGATGCAAAGAACTGGGTGAACTCGTCAAGCAAGATCGGAAGATGTTTGCAGTGCTGGCACACTTTCTCTCTCGGCGAGAAGTCAGGGAGAAGCTTTAGGCTAGGATGCAGACGACGAGAGAGGCAGAAGACGGAGGTACGGGGCTGTCCGGAGCGAAGTGCCGCTGGCCGGCGTCTTTCGCCCGAAGCAGCGCGCCGGAGCGCACCGCCACCGGCACAAGCAGCAGTGCGCGAAGTAGCGGCTCTTTCGCTTTCGCTAGACGGAGAGCCGGCAGCTTGCAGGAGGTGAAGAAGCAAGCCGCACAACAGCAGCATTGTGGGCGCAGCTCTCGAACTGCTGCGGGATGGTGGATTGCCACTCGCATGCCTTTGAAAATCACGTTAGTATGCGAATGGAAGAAGTTTTTGGACAACTTTGCAATGCATCTTGCTAGTGCTCCTGCAACGCTCCGTGGAAACTCTTGCGGGTCTCTTTGAGCTGCGAGATGCAAAGAACTGGGTGAACTCGTCAAGCAAGATCGGAAGATGTTTGCAGTGCTGGCACACTTTCTCTCTCGGCGAGAAGTCAGGGAGAAGCTTTAGGCTAGGATGCAGACGACGAGAGAGGCAGAAGACGGAGGTACGGGGCTATCCGGAGCGAAGTGCCGCTGGCCGGCGTCTTTCGCCCGAAGCAGCGCTCCGGAGCGCACCGCCACCGGCACAAGCAGCAGTGCGCGAAGTAGCGGCTCTTTGGCTTTCGCTAGACGGAGAGCCGGCAGCTTGCAGGAGGTGAAGAAGCAAGCCGCACAACACCAGCCCACTGCGGCTAGCTGGTTGCTAGATTTCCACGAATTTCAAGTTGCCACCAAGGGACAGGCTGCCACCAGTGCCAAGTCAGGCTGCTTGCAGAGTGCCTAAAGAGCTCTGCCGACTGAGACCAGGAACGTGGGCTGGTGAGTTTTGTATTCCGGGGCAGAAGCTGTGTCAGTATCAGGTAGGCCCTCAGTCCTTAGGGGCCGTCTGCCTGCTGGATTTCCGCCAATATCAATATGCCGCCCAGGGACAAGCTGCCACCTGTGCCAACTCGTGCTGCTTTGAGAGTGCCCATGGAGCTCTGCAAACTGAGACCAGGAACGTGGCGTGGTGGGTTTTCTTTCCCCGGGCAGAAGCCTTTGTCAGTACCAGATAGGCCCTTGGCCCTTTGGGGCGGCTGCTCGCTGGATTTCCGCGAATATCAAGATGCCGCCCAGGGACAAGCTGCCACCTGTGGCAACTCACGCTGATTTTAGAGTACCCATGGAGCTCTGCAAACTGAGACCATGAACGTGTGTTGGCGAATTTTGTTTACCTGGGCAGAAGCCTTTGTCTGTTCCAGGTAGGCCCACGGCCCTTAGGGGCCGTCTGCCTGCTGGATTTCCGCCAATACCAAGATGCCGCCCAGGGACAAGCTGCCACCTGTGCTAACTCGGTCTGCTTTGAGAGTGCCCATGGTGCTCTGCAAACTGAGACCAGAAACGTGGGGTGCTGGGTTTTGTTTTCCAGGGCAGAAGCCTTTGTCAGTACCAAGTAGGCCCTTGTTCCTTAGGGACAGCCTGGCAGCAAGATTTCCCCGAATATCAAAATGCTGCCCAGGGATATTCTGCCACCTGTGCCAACTCGTGCTGCTTTGAGAGTGCCCACGGAGTTCTTCAAACTGAGACCAGGAACGTGGGTTTGTCGGTGTTGTTTTCCCGGGCAGAAACATTTGCAGGACCAGGTAGGCCCTCGGGCCTTTGGGGGAGGCTGGCACCAGGATTTCCACGAAAATCAAGTTTCCGCCCAGGGACAAGCTGCCACCTTTGCCAACTCACGCTGCTTTGAGAGTGCCCACGGAGCTCTGCAAACTGTGACCAGGACCGTGGGGTGCTGAGTTTTGTTTTCCCGGGCAGAAGTATTTGTCAGTACTAGGTAGGCCCACGGTCTTTCAGGGCCGTCAGCCTGCTGAATTTCCACGAATATCAGGATGCTGCCCACGGAGGAGCTGCCACCTGTGCCAACTCGGG
>NW_024037411.1:0-14298 GCF_015832195.1 Motacilla alba alba
CCGGCTGCCTGCAGGATTTCCACAAATATCAAGATGCCACCCAGGGACAAGCTGCCACCTGTGCCAACTTGGGCTGCTTTGAGAGTGCCCATGGAGCTCTGCAAACTGAGATGTGGAACGAGGGGTGGTGGGTTTTGTTTCCCTGGGCAGAAGCCTTTGTCTGTACCAGGAGGGCCCTTGTTCCTCAGGGGCAGGCTGGCGGCTCAATTTCCACGAATATCAAGATGCTGCCCAGGGACAAGCTGCCACTTGTGCCAACTCGCGCTGCTTTGAGGGTGCCCATGGAGCTCTGCAAACTGAGATCAGGAACGTAGGATTGTGGGTTTTGTTTTCCCGGGCAGAAGCCTCTCTCAGTGCCAGGTAGGCCCTTGTTCCTTAGGGGCAGGCTGGCAGCAAGATTTCCACGAATAT
This sequence comes from Motacilla alba alba, assembly GCF_015832195.1. Lineage (NCBI taxonomy): Eukaryota > Metazoa > Chordata > Aves > Passeriformes > Motacillidae > Motacilla > Motacilla alba. Next base: position 412 of record NW_024037411.1, read on the forward strand.
CAAGATGCTGCCCAGGGACAAGCTGCCACCTGTGCCAACTCGTGCTGCTTTGAGAGTGCCCATGGAGCTCTGCAAACTGAGACCATGAACCTGGGGTGCTGAGTTTTGTTTCCCTGGGCAGAAGCATTTGCAGTGCCAGGAAGGCCCTTGGTCTTTAAGGGCAGGCAGCCTGCTGGATTTCCATGAATATCAAGATGCTGCCAAAGGACAAGCTGCCACCTATGCCAACTCGCGCTGCTTTGAGAGTGCCCTTGGAGCTCTGCAAAGTGAGACCAGGAACGTGCGTTGGTGAGTTTTGTTTCCCAGGGCAGAAGCATTTGTCAGTACCAGGTAGGCCCTCGGAATTTCAGGGCCGACTGCCTCCTGGATTTCCACGAATATCAAGATGCTGCCCAGGGACAAGCTGCCACCTGTGCCAACTCGGGCTGCTTTGAGAGTGCCCATGGAGCTCTGCAAACTGAGACCAGAAACGTGGGGTGCTGGGTTTTGTTTCCCCTGGCAGAAGCCTCTCTCAGTACCAGGTATGCCCTTGTTCCTTAGGTGCAGGCTGGCAGCAAGCTTTCCACGAATATCAAGATGCTGCCCAGGGATATTCTGCCACCTGTGCCAACTCGGGCTGCTTTGAGAGTGCCCACGGAGCTCTGCAAACTGAGACCATGAACCTGGGGTGCTGAGTTTTGTTTCTCCGGGCAGAAGCATTTGCAGTGCCAGGTAGGCCCTCGGTCCTTAAGGGCAGGCAGCCTGCTGTATTTCCACGAATATCAAGATGCTGCCCAGGGACAAGCTGCCACCTGTGCCAACTCACGCTGCTTTGAGAGTGCCCATGGTGCTCTGCAAACTGAGACCAGAAACGTGGGGTGCTGGGTTTTGTTTTCCAGGGCAGAAGCCTTTGTCAGTACCAAGTAGGCCCTTGTTCCTTAGGGACAGCCTGGAAGCAAGATTTCCCCGAATATCAAAATGCTGCCCAGGAATATTCTGCCACCTGTGCCAACTCGGGCTGCTTTGAGAGTGCCCACGGAGTTCTTCAAACTGAGACCAGGAACGTGGGTTTGTCGGTGTTGTTTTCCCGGGCAGAAACATTTACAGGACCAGGTAGGCCCTCGGGCCTTTGGGGGAGGCTGGCACCAGGATTTCCACGAAAATCAAGTTTCCGCCCAGGGACAAGCTGCCACCTTTGCCAACTCACGCTGCTTTGAGAGTGCCCACGGAGCTCTGCAAACTGTGACCAGGACCGTGGGGTGCTGAGTTTTGTTTTCCCGGCAGAAGTATTTGTCAGTACTAGGTAGGCCCACGGTCTTTCAGGGCCGTCAGCCTGATGGATTTCCACGAATATCAAGATGCCACCCAGGGACAAGCTGCCACCTGTGCCAACTCGGGCTGCTTTGAGAGTGCCCATGGAGCTCTGCAAAGTTAGACCAGGAACTTGCCTTGGTGAGTTTTGTTTCCCCGGGCAGAAGCATTTGCAGTACCAGGCAGGCTCTCGGAACTTCAGGGCCGTCTGCCTGCTGGATTTCCACGAATATCAAGATGCTGCCCAGGGACAAGCTGCCACCTGTGCCAACTCGCGCTGCTTTGGGGGTGCCCACGGAGCTCTGCAAACTGAGACCATAACCTAGGGTTGTGGGTTTTGTTTTCTCGGGCAGAAGCCTCTCTCAGTACCAGGTAGGCCCTTGTTCCTTAGGGGCAGGCTGCCTGCAGGATTTCCACGAATATCAAGATGCCGCCCAGGGACAAGCTGCCACCTGTGCCAACTCGGGCTGGTTTGAGAGTGCCCATGGAGCTCTGCAAACTGAGACCTGGAACGTGGGGTGGTGGGTTTTGTTTCCCCGGGCAGAAGCCTTTGTCAGTACCAGGTCAGGCCTTGGCCCTTGGGGGCCGGCTGCCTGCAGGATTTCCACAAATATCAAGATGCCGCCCAGGGACAAGCTGCCACCTGTGCCAACTCGGGCTGCTTTGAGAGTGCCCACGGTGCTCTGCAAACTGAGATGTGGAACGTGGGGTGGTGGATTTTGTTTCCCTGGGCAGAAGCCTTTGTCAGTACCAGGTCGGCCCTTGGCCCTTGGGGGCCGGCTGCCTGCAGGATTTCCACAAATATCAAGATGCCGCCCAGGGACAAGCTGCCACCTGTGCCAACTCGGGCTGCTTTGAGAGTGCCCATGGAGCTCTGCAAACTGGGACCAGGAAAGTGGTGTTCTGAGTATTGTTTTCCCGGTCAGAAGCCTTTGTCAGTGTCAGGTCGGCCCTTGTTCCACAGGGGCAGGCTGCCTGCTGGATTTCCACGAATATCAAAATGCTGCCCAGGGACAAGCTGCCACTTGTGCCAACTTGGGCTGCTTTGAGAGTGCCCACGGAGCTCTTCAAACTGAGAGAAAGTATGTGGGGTTATGGGTTTTGATTTCCCGGGCAGAAGCCTTTCTCAGTACAATGTAGGCTCTCAGCCCTTAGAGGCAGTCTGCCTGCTGGATTTCCACGAATATCAAGATGCCACCCAGGGACAAGCTGCCACCTGTGCCAACTCGGGCTGCTTTGAGAGTGCCCATGGAGCTCTGCAAACTGAGACCAGGAACTTGCCTTGGTGAGTTTTGTTTCCCCGGGCAGAAGCATTTGCAGTACCAGGCAGGCTCTCGGAACTTCAGGGCCGTCTGCCTGCTGGATTTCCACGAATATCAAGATGCTGCCCAGGGACAAGCTGCCACTTGGGCCAACTCACGCTGCTTTGGGGGTGCCCACGGAGCTCTGCAAACTGAGACCATAACCTAGGGTTGTGGGTTTTGTTTTCTCGGGCAGAAGCCTCTCTCAGTACCAGGTAGGCCCTTGTTCCTTAGGGGCAGGCTGCCTGCAGGATTTCCACGAATATCAAGATGCCGCCCAGGGACAAGCTGCCACCTGTGCCAACTCGGGCTGGTTTGAGAGTGCCCATGGAGCTCTGCAAACTGAGACCCGGAACGTGGGGTGGTGGGTTTTGTTTCCCCTGGCAGAAGCCTTTGTCAGTACCAGGTCAGGCCTTGGCCCTTGGGGGCCGGCTGCCTGCAGGATTTCCACAAATATCAAGATGCCGCCCAGGGACAAGCTGCCACCTGTGCCAACTCGGGCTGCTTTGAGAGTGCCCACGGTGCTCTGCAAACTGAGATGTGGAACGTGGGGTGGTGGATTTTGTTTCCCTGGGCAGAAGCCTTTGTCAGTACCAGGTCGGCCCTTGGCCCTTGGGGGCCGGCTGCCTGCTGGATTTCCGCGAATATCAAGTTGCCACCCAGGGACAAACTGCCGCCTGTGCCAATTCGGGCTGCTTTGAGTGTGCCCATGGAGTTCTGCAATCTGAGACCAGGCACGTGGTGTGGTGAGCTTAGTTTACCTGGGCAGAAGCCTTTGTCAGTACCAGGTAGGCTTTCGCCCTTCGGGGCCAGCTGCCTGCTGGGTTTTTGCGAATCTGAAGATGCTGCCCAGGGACAAGCTGCCACCTGTGCCAACTCGCGCTGCCTTGAGAGTGCCCATGGAGCTCTGCAAACTGAGACCATTAACGTGGGTTGGTCTGTTTTGTTTCCCTGGGCAGAAGCATTTGTCAGTACCAGGTAGGCCCTTGGCACTTATGGGCCGGCTGCCGGCTGGATTTCCGCCAATATCAAGATGCCGCCCAGGGGCAAGCTGCCACCTGTGCCAACTCGGGCTGCTTTAAGAGTGCCACCGAGCTCTGCAAACTGAGACCCGGAACGTGAGGTGGTGGGTTTTTTTTCCTGGGCAGAAGCCTTTGTCAGTACCAGGTAGGCTCTCAGTCCTTAGGGGCCGTCGGCCTGCCGGATTTCGACGAATATCAAGATGCCGCCCAGGGACAAGCGGCCACCTGTGGCAACTCACGCTGATTTTAGAGTACCCATGGAGCTCTGCAAACTGAGACCATGAACGTGTGTTGGCGAATTTTGTTTACCTGGGAAGAAGCCTTTCTCTGTTCCAGGTAGGCCCACGGCCCTTAGGGGCCGACTGCCTGCTGGATTTCCGCCAATATCAAGATGCCTCCCAGGGACAAGCTGCCACCTGTGCTAACTCGGTCTGCTTTGAGAGTGCCCATGGAACTCTGCAAACTGAGACCAGGAACGTGGGGTGGTGGGTTTTCTTACCCCGGGCAGAAGCCTTTGTCAGTACCAGGTAGGCCCTTGGCCCTTAGGGGCAGCTGCCTGCTGGATTTCCGCGAATATCAAGATGCCGCCCAAGGACAAACTGCCACCTGTGCCAACTCAGGCTGCTTTGAGAGTGCCCATGGAGCTCTGCAAACTGGGACCAGGAACGTGGGATGTGAGGTTTTTTTCCCGAGGCAGAAGCCTTTGTCAGTACCAGGTAGGCCCTCGCCCTTCGGGGCCGGCTGCCTGCAGGATTTCCGGAAATATCAAGATGCCGCCCAGGGACAAGCTGCCACCTGTGCCAACTCGGGCTGCTTTGAGAGTGCCCATGGAGCTCTGCAAACTGAGACCAGGAACGTGGGTTGGTGAGTTCTGTTTTGCCGGGCAGAAGCCTTTGTCAGTACCAGGTAGGCCCACCGCCCTTTTGGGCTGTCTGGCTGCAGGATATCCGCGAATCTGAAGATGCCGCCCAGGGACAAGCTGCCACCTGTGCCAACTCGGGCTGCTTTGAGAGTGCCCACGGAGCTCTGAAAACTGAGATGGGGAACGTGGGGTGGTGAGTTTTGTTTTCCCGGGCAGAAGCCTTTGTCAGTACCAGGTAGGCCCTCGCCCTTCGGGGCCAGCTGCCCGCTGGGTTTTCGCGAATCTGAAATGCTGCCCACGGACAAGCTGGCACCTGTGCCAACTCGGGCTGCTTTGAGAGTGCCAATGGAGCGCTGCAAACTGAGACCAGGAACGTGCGTTGTCGAATTTTGTTTTTCAGGGACAGAAGCCTTTGTCAGTACCAGGTAGGACGTCTGACCTTCGGGGCCGGGTGGCAGCGGGATTTCCACGTATCTAAAGATGCCGCCTAGGGACAAGCTGCCACCCGTGCCAACTCGCGCTGCTTTGAGAGTGCCCATGGAGCTCTGAAAACTGAGACCATTAACGTGGGTTGGTGGGTTTTATTTCCCCGGGCAGAAGCATTTGTCAGTACCAGGTAGGCCCTCGGCCTTTTTGGGCTGTCTGGCTGCAGGATATCCGCGAATTTGAAGATGCCACCCAGGGACAAGCTGCCACCTGTGCCAACTCGGGCTGCTTTGAGAGTGCCCATGGAGCTCTGCAAACTGAGACCAGGAAAATGAGTTGGTGAATTTTGTTTCCCTGGGCAGAAGCATTTGTCAGTACCAGGTAGGCCCACGGCCCTTCGAAGCCAGCTTCCTTCTGGATTTCCAGGAATCTGAAGATGCCGCCCATGGACAAGCTGCCACCCGTGCCTACTCAGGCAGCTTTGAGAGTGCCCATGGAGCTCTGCAAACTGAGACCTGTACGTGGGGTGCTGAGGTTTGTTTTCCCGGGCAGAAGCCTTTGTCAGTACCAGGTAGACCCTCGCCCTTTTGGGCCGGCTGCCTGCTGGATTTCCGCGAATCTGAAGATGCCGCCCAGGGGCAAGCTGCCACCTGTGCCTACTCGGGCTGCTTTGAGAGTTCCCATGGAGCTCTGGAAATTGAGACCAGGACCGTGGGGTGCTGAGTTTTCTTTCCCCGGGCAGAAGCCTTTGTCAGTCCCAGGTAGGCCCTTGTTCTTCAGGGGCAGGCGGCCTTTTGGATTTCCACGAATATCAAGATGCAGCCCAGGGACAAGCTGCCACCTGTGGCAACTCGGGCTGCTTTGAGAGTGCCCATGGATTTCTGCAAACTGAGACCCGGAACGTGGGATGTGAGGTTTTTTTTCTGAGGCAGAAGCCTTTGTCAGTACCAGGTCGGCCATTGGCACTTATGGGCCGGTTGCCTGCTGGATTTCCGCCAATATCAAGATGCCGCCCAAGGACAAACTGCCACCTGTGCCAACTCAGGCTGCTTTGAGAGTGCCCATGGAGCTCTGCAAACTGGGACCAGGATCGTGGGATGTGAGGTTTTTTTCCCGAGGCAGAAGCCTGTGTCAGTACCAGGTAGGCCCTCGCCCTTCGGGGCCGGCTGCCTGCAGGATTTCCGGAAATATCAAGATGCCGCCCAGGGACAAGCTGCCACCTGTGCCAACTCGGGCTGCTTTAAGAGTGCCACCGAGCTCTGCAAACTGAGACCCGGAACGTGAGGTGGTGGGTTTTTTTTCCTGGGCAGAAGCCTTTGTCAGTACCAGGTAGGCTCTCAGTCCTTAGGGGCCGTCGGCCTGCCGGATTTCGACGAATATCAAGATGCCGCCCAGGGACAAGCGGCCACCTGTGGCAACTCACGCTGATTTTAGAGTACCCATGGAGCTCTGCAAACTGAGACCATGAACGTGTGTTGGCGAATTTTGTTTACCTGGGAAGAAGCCTTTCTCTGTTCCAGGTAGGCCCACGGCCCTTAGGGGCCGACTGCCTGCTGGATTTCCGCCAATATCAAGATGCCTCCCAGGGACAAGCTGCCACCTGTGCTAACTCGGTCTGCTTTGAGAGTGCCCATGGAACTCTGCAAACTGAGACCAGGAACGTGGGGTGGTGGGTTTTCTTACCCCGGGCAGAAGCCTTTGTCAGTACCAGGTAGGCCCTTGGCCCTTAGGGGCAGCTGCCTGCTGGATTTCCGCGAATATCAAGATGCCGCCCAAGGACAAACTGCCACCTGTGCCAACTCAGGCTGCTTTGAGAGTGCCCATGGAGCTCTGCAAACTGGGACCAGGAACGTGGGATGTGAGGTTTTTTTCCCGAGGCAGAAGCCTTTGTCAGTACCAGGTAGGCCCTCGCCCTTCGGGGCCGGCTGCCTGCAGGATTTCCGGAAATATCAAGATGCCGCCCAGGGACAAGCTGCCACCTGTGCCAACTCGGGCTGCTTTGAGAGTGCCCATGGAGCTCTGCAAACTGAGACCAGGAACGTGGGTTGGTGAGTTCTGTTTTGCCGGGCAGAAGCCTTTGTCAGTACCAGGTAGGCCCACCGCCCTTTTGGGCTGTCTGGCTGCAGGATATCCGCGAATCTGAAGATGCCGCCCAGGGACAAGCTGCCACCTGTGCCAACTCGGGCTGCTTTGAGAGTGCCCACGGAGCTCTGAAAACTGAGATGGGGAACGTGGGGTGGTGAGTTTTGTTTTCCCGGGCAGAAGCCTTTGTCAGTACCAGGTAGGCCCTCGCCCTTCGGGGCCAGCTGCCCGCTGGGTTTTCGCGAATCTGAAATGCTGCCCACGGACAAGCTGGCACCTGTGCCAACTCGGGCTGCTTTGAGAGTGCCAATGGAGCGCTGCAAACTGAGACCAGGAACGTGCGTTGTCGAATTTTGTTTTTCAGGGACAGAAGCCTTTGTCAGTACCAGGTAGGACGTCTGACCTTCGGGGCCGGGTGGCAGCGGGATTTCCACGTATCTAAAGATGCCGCCTAGGGACAAGCTGCCACCCGTGCCAACTCGCGCTGCTTTGAGAGTGCCCATGGAGCTCTGAAAACTGAGACCATTAACGTGGGTTGGTGGGTTTTATTTCCCCGGGCAGAAGCATTTGTCAGTACCAGGTAGGCCCTCGGCCTTTTTGGGCTGTCTGGCTGCAGGATATCCGCGAATTTGAAGATGCCACCCAGGGACAAGCTGCCACCTGTGCCAACTCGGGCTGCTTTGAGAGTGCCCATGGAGCTCTGCAAACTGAGACCAGGAAAATGAGTTGGTGAATTTTGTTTCCCTGGGCAGAAGCATTTGTCAGTACCAGGTAGGCCCACGGCCCTTCGAAGCCAGCTTCCTTCTGGATTTCCAGGAATCTGAAGATGCCGCCCATGGACAAGCTGCCACCCGTGCCTACTCAGGCAGCTTTGAGAGTGCCCATGGAGCTCTGCAAACTGAGACCTGTACGTGGGGTGCTGAGGTTTGTTTTCCCGGGCAGAAGCCTTTGTCAGTACCAGGTAGACCCTCGCCCTTTTGGGCCGGCTGCCTGCTGGATTTCCGCGAATCTGAAGATGCCGCCCAGGGGCAAGCTGCCACCTGTGCCTACTCGGGCTGCTTTGAGAGTTCCCATGGAGCTCTGCAAATTGAGACCAGGACCGTGGGGTGCTGAGTTTTCTTTCCCCAGGCAGAAGCCTTTGTCAGTCCCAGGTAGGCCCTTGTTCTTCAGGGGCAGGCGGCCTTTTGGATTTCCACGAATATCAAGATGCAGCCCAGGGACAAGCTGCCACCTGTGGCAACTCGGGCTGCTTTGAGAGTGCCCATGGATTTCTGCAAACTGAGACCCGGAACGTGGGATGTGAGGTTTTTTTTCTGAGGCAGAAGCCTTTGTCAGTACCAGGTCGGCCCTTGGCACTTATGGGCCGGTTGCCTGCTGGATTTCCGCCAATATCAAGATGCCGCCCAAGGACAAACTGCCACCTGTGCCAACTCAGGCTGCTTTGAGAGTGCCCATGGAGCTCTGCAAACTGGGACCAGGAACGTGGGATGTGAGGTTTTTTTTCCCGAGGCAGAAGCCTTTGTCAGTACCAGGTAGGCCCTCGCCCTTCGGGGCCGGCTGCCTGCAGGATTTCCGGAAATATCAAGATGCCGCCCAGGGACAAGCTGCCACCTGTGCCAACTCGGGCTGCTTTGAGAGTGCCCATGGAGCTCTGCAAACTGAGACCAGGAACGTGGGGTGGTGAGTTCTGTTTTGCCGGGCAGAAGCCTTTGTCAGTACCAGGTAGGCCCACCGCCCTTTTGGGCTGTCTGGCTGCAGGATATCCGCGAATCTGAAGATGCCGCCCAGGGACAAGCTGCCACCTGTGCCAACTCGGGCTGCTTTGAGAGTGCCCACGGAGCTCTGAAAACTGAGATGGGGAACGTGGGGTGGTGAGTTTTGTTTTCCCGGGCAGAAGCCTTTGTCAGTACCAGGTAGGCCCTCGCCCTTCGGGGCCAGCTGCCCGCTGGGTTTTCACGAATCTGAAATGCTGCCCACGGACAAGCTGGCACCTGTGCCAACTCGGGCTGCTTTGAGAGTGCCAATGGAGCGCTGCAAACTGAGACCAGGAACGTGCGTTGTCGAATTTTGTTTTTCAGGGACAGAAGCCTTTGTCAGTACCAGGTAGGACGTCTGACCTTCGGGGCCGGGTGGCAGCGGGATTTCCACGTATCTAAAGATGCCGCCTAGGGACAAGCTGCCACCCGTGCCAACTCGCGCTGCTTTGAGAGTGCCCATGGAGCTCTGAAAACTGAGACCATTAACGTGGGTTGGTGGGTTTTATTTCCCCGGGCAGAAGCATTTGTCAGTACCAGGTAGGCCCTCGGCCTTTTTGGGCTGTCTGGCTGCAGGATATCCGCGAATTTGAAGATGCCACCCAGGGACAAGCTGCCACCTGTGCCAACTCGGGCTGCTTTGAGAGTGCCCATGGAGCTCTGCAAACTGAGACCAGGAAAATGAGTTGGTGAATTTTGTTTCCCTGGGCAGAAGCATTTGTCAGTACCAGGTAGGCCCACGGCCCTTCGAAGCCAGCTTCCTTCTGGATTTCCAGGAATCTGAAGATGCCGCCCATGGACAAGCTGCCACCCGTGCCTACTCAGGCAGCTTTGAGAGTGCCCATGGAGCTCTGCAAACTGAGACCTGTACGTGGGGTGCTGAGGTTTGTTTTCCCGGGCAGAAGCCTTTGTCAGTACCAGGTAGACCCTCGCCCTTTTGGGCCGGCTGCCTGCTGGATTTCCGCGAATCTGAAGATGCCGCCAAGGGGCAAGCTGCCACCTGTGCCTACTCGGGCTGCTTTGAGAGTTCCCATGGAGCTCTGGAAATTGAGACCAGGACCGTGGGGTGCTGAGTTTTCTTTCCCCGGGCAGAAGCCTTTGTCAGTCCCAGGTAGGCCCTTGTTCTTCAGGGGCAGGCGGCCTTTTGGATTTCCACGAATATCAAGATGCAGCCCAGGGACAAGCTGCCACCTGTGGCAACTCGGGCTGCTTTGAGAGTGCCCATGGATTTCTGCAAACTGAGACCCGGAACGTGGGATGTGAGGTTTTTTTTCTGAGGCAGAAGCCTTTGTCAGTACCAGGTAGGCCCTTGGCACTTATGGGCCGGTAGCCTGCTGGATTTCCGCCAATATCAAGATGCCGCCCAAGGACAAACTGCCACCTGTGCCAACTCAGGCTGCTTTGAGAGTGCCCATGGAGCTCTGCAAACTGGGACCAGGAACGTGGGATGTGAGGTTTTTTTCCCGAGGCAGAAGCCTTTGTCAGTACCAGGTAGGCCCTCGCCCTTCGGGGCCGGCTGCCTGCAGGATTTCCGGAAATATCAAGATGCCGCCCAGGGACAAGCTGCCACCTGTGCCAACTCGGGCTGCTTTGAGAGTGCCCATGGAGCTCTGCAAACTGAGACCAGGAACGTGGGTTGGTGAGTTCTGTTTTGCCGGGCAGAAGCCTTTGTCAGTACCAGGTAGGCCCACCGCCCTTTTGGGCTGTCTGGCTGCAGGATATCCGCGAATCTGAAGATGCCGCCCAGGGACAAGCTGCCACCTGTGCCAACTCGGGCTGCTTTGAGAGTGCCCACGGAGCTCTGAAAACTGAGATGGGGAACGTGGGGTGCTGAGTTTTGTTTTCCCGGGCAGAAGCCTTTGTCAGTACCAGGTAGGCCCTCGCCCTTCGGGGCCAGCTGCCCGCTGGGTTTTCGCGAATCTGAAATGCTGCCCACGGACAAGCTGGCACCTGTGCCAACTCGGGCTGCTTTGAGAGTGCCAATGGAGCGCTGCAAACTGAGACCAGGAACGTGCGTTGTCGAATTTTGTTTTTCAGGGACAGAAGCCTTTGTCAGTACCAGGTAGGACGTCTGACCTTCGGGGCCAGGTGGCAGCGGGATTTCCACGTATCTAAAGATGCCGCCTAGGGACAAGCTGCCACCCGTGCCAACTCGCGCTGCTTTGAGAGTGCCCATGGAGCTCTGAAAACTGAGACCATTAACGTGGGTTGGTGGGTTTTATTTCCCCGGGCAGAAGCATTTGTCAGTACCAGGTAGGCCCTCGGCCTTTTTGGGCTGTCTGGCTGCAGGATATCCGCGAATTTGAAGATGCCACCCAGGGACAAGCTGCCACCTGTGCCAACTCGGGCTGCTTTGAGAGTGCCCATGGAGCTCTGCAAACTGAGACCAGGAAAATGAGTTGGTGAATTTTGTTTCCCTGGGCAGAAGCATTTGTCAGTACCAGGTAGGCCCACGGCCCTTCGAAGCCAGCTTCCTTCTGGATTTCCAGGAATCTGAAGATGCCGCCCATGGACAAGCTGCCACCCGTGCCTACTCAGGCAGCTTTGAGAGTGCCCATGGAGCTCTGCAAACTGAGACCTGTACGTGGGGTGCTGAGGTTTGTTTTCCCGGGCAGAAGCCTTTGTCAGTACCAGGTAGACCCTCGCCCTTTTGGGCCGGCTGCCTGCTGGATTTCCGCGAATCTGAAGATGCCGCCCAGGGGCAAGCTGCCACCTGTGCCTACTCGGGCTGCTTTGAGAGTTCCCATGGAGCTCTGCAAATTGAGACCAGGACCGTGGGGTGCTGAGTTTTCTTTCCCCGGGCAGAAGCCTTTGTCAGTCCCAGGTAGGCCCTTGTTCTTCAGGGGCAGGCGGCCTTTTGGATTTCCACGAATATCAAGATGCAGCCCAGGGACAAGCTGCCACCTGTGGCAACTCGGGCTGCTTTGAGAGTGCCCATGGATTTCTGCAAACTGAGACCCGGAACGTGGGATGTGAGGTTTTTTTTCTGAGGCAGAAGCCTTTGTCAGTACCAGGTAGGCCGTTGGCCCTTGGGGGCCAGCTGCCTGCAGGATTTCCACGAATATCAAGATGCCGCCCAGGGACAAGCTGCCACCTGTGCCAACTCGGGCTGCTTTGAGAGTGCCCACAGAGCTCTTCAAACTGAGAGAAAGTATGTGGGGTTATGGGTTTTGTTTTCCCGGGCAGAAGCCTTTGTCAGTACCAAGTAGGCCCTCAGCCCTTAGAGGCAGTCTGCCTGCTGGATTTCCACGAATATCAAGATGCCACCCAGGGACAAGCTGCCACCTGTGCCAACTCGGGCTGCTTTGAGAGTGCCCATGGAGCTCTGCAAAGTTAGACCAGGAACTTGCCTTGGTGAGTTTTGTTTCCCCAGGCAGAAGCATTTGCAGTACCAGGTAGGCTCTCGTAATTCAGGGCGGCTGCCTCCTGGATTTCCACGAATATCAAGATGCCGCCCAGGGACAAGCTTCCACTTGTGCCAACTCGCGCTGCTTTGAGGGTGCCCACGGAGCTCTGCAAACTGAGACCAGGAATGTAGGGTTGTGGGTTTTGTTTTCCCGGGCAGAAGCCACTCTCAGTACCAGGTAGGCCCTTGTTCCTTAGGGGCAGGCTGGCAGCAAGATTTTCACGAATATCAAGATGCTGCCCAGGGACAAGCTGCCACCTGTGCCAACTCGGGCTGCTTTGAGAGTTCCCATGGAGCTCTGCAAACTGGGACCATTAACGTGAGGTGCTGAGTTTTGTTTCTCTGGGCAGAAACATTTGCAGTGCCAGGTAGGCCCTTGGTCTTTGAGGGCAGGCAGCCTGCTGGATTTCCATGAATATCAAGATGCTGCCCAGGGACAAGCTGCCACCTGTGCCAACTCGCGCTGCTTTGAGAGTGCCCATGGTGCTCTGCAAACTGAGACCAGAAACGTGGGGTGCTGGGTTTTGTTTTCCAGAGCAGAAGCCTTTGTCAGTACCAGGTAGGCCCTCGGCCCTTTGGGGCCGGCTGCCTGCAGGATTTCCACGAATATCAAGATGCCGCCCAGGGACAAACTGCCACCTGTGCCAACTCACGCTGCTTTGAGAGTGCCCATTGTGCTCTGCAAACTGAGACCAGAAACGTGGGGTTGTGGGTTTTGTTTCCCTGGGCAGAAGCCTTTCTCAGTACCAGGAGGGCCCTTGTTCCTCAGGGCAGGCTGCCGGCTCAATTTCCACGAATATCAAGATGCTGCCCAGGGACAAACTGCCACTTGTGCCAACTCGCGCTGCTTTGAGGGTGCCCACGGAGCTCTGCAAACTGAGACCAGGAACGTAGGACTCTGGGTTTTGTTTTCCCGGGCAGAAGCCTCTCTCAGTACCTGGTAGGCCCTCCACACTTAGGGGCAGGCTGGCAGCAAGATTTCCACGAATATCAAGATGCTGCCCGGGGACAAGCTGCCACCTGTGCCAACTCGCGCTGCTTTGAGAGTGCCCATGGAGCTCTGCAAATTGTGGCCCGGACGGTGGGGTGCTCTGTTTTGTTTTCCCAGGCAGAAGCCTTTGTCAGTACTAGGTAGGCCCATGGTCTTAAAGGGCCGTCAGCCTGCTGAATTTCAATGAATATCAAGATGCTGCCCACGGAGGAGCTGCCACCTGTGCCAACTCGGGCTGCTTTGAGAGTGCCCATGGCACTCTGCAAAGTGAGACCAGGAATGTGGGGTGGTGAGTTTTGTTTTCCCGGTCAGAAGCCTTTGTGAGTACCAGGTGGGCCCTTGTTCCACAGGGGCAGGCTGCCTGCTGGATTTCCACGAATATCAAGATGCCGCCCAGGGACAAGCTGCCACCTGTGCCAACTCGGGCTGCTTTGAGAGTGCCCATGGAGCTCTGCAAACTGAGACCAGGAACGTGGGGTCGTGGGTTTTGTTTCTCTGGGCAGAAGACTTTGTCTGTACCAGGTAGACCCTCGGCCCTTAGGGTCAGGCTGGCACCAGGATTTCCCCGAATATCAAGATGCCACCCAGGGACAAGCTGCCACCTGTGCCAACTCAGGCTGCTTTGAGAGTTCCCATGGAGCTCTGCAAACTGGGACCATTAACGTGAGGTGCTGAGTTTTGTTTCTCTGGGCAGAAACATTTGCAGTGCCAGGTAGGCCCTTGGTCTTTAAGGGCTGGCAGCCTGCAGGATTT
>NW_024037411.1:15298-38998 GCF_015832195.1 Motacilla alba alba
TCTGGTCCCAGTTTGCAGAGCACCATGGGCACTCTCAAAGCAGCGCGAGTTGGCACAGGTGGCAGCTTGTCCCTCGGCAGCATCTTGATATTCGTGGAAATCCAGCAGGCTGCCTGCCCTTAAGGACCGAGGGCGTACCTGGCACTTCAAATGCTTCTGCCCGGAGAAACAAAACTCAGCACCCCAGGTTCATGGTCTCAGTTTGCAGAGCTCCATGGGCACTCTCAAAGCAGCACGACTTGGCACAGGTGGCAGCTTGTCCCTGGGCAGCATCTTGATATTCGTGGAAATCCTGCAGGCAGCCTGCCCCTAAGGAACAAGGGCCTTCCTGGTACTGACAAAGGCTTCTGCCCAGGGAAACAAAATCCACCACCCCACGTTCCACATCTCAGTTTGCAGAGCACCGTCGGCACTCTCAAAGCAGCCCGAGTTGGCACAGGTGGCAGCTTGTCCCTGGGCGGCATCTTGATATTTGTGGAAATCCTGCAGGCAGCCGGCCCCCAAGGGCCAAGGCCTGACCTGGTACTGACAAAGGCTTCTGCCCGGGGAAACAAAACCCCACCACCCCACGTTCCAGGTCTCAGTTTGCAGAGCTCCATGGGCACTCTCAAAGCAGCCCGAGTTGGCACAGGTGGCAGCTTGTCCCTGGGCGGCATCTTGATATTCGTGGAAATCCAGCAGGCAGCCTGCCCCTGTGGAACAAGGGCCGACCCTGACACTGACAAAGGCTTCTGACCGGGACAACAATACTCAGAACACCACTTTCCTGGTCCCAGTTTGCAGAGCTCCATGGGCACTCTCAAAGCAGCCCGAGTTGGCACAGGTGGCAGCTTGTCCCTGGGCAGCATCTTGATATTCGTGGAAATCCAGCAGGCAGACTGCCCATAAGGAACAAGGACCCTCCTGGTACTGACAAAGGCTTCTGCCCTGGAAAACAAAACTCAGAACACCACGTTTCTGGTCTCAGTTTGCAGAGCACCATGGGCACTCTCAAAGCAGCCCGAGTTGGCACAGGTGGCAGCTCCTCCGTGGGCAGCATCCTGATATTCGTGGAAATTCAGCAGGCTGACGGCCCTGAAAGACCGTGGGCCTACCTAGTACTGACAAATACTTCTGCCCGGAAAACAAAACTCAGCACCCCACGGTCCTGGTCACAGTTTGCAGAGCTCCGTGGGCACTCTCAAAGCAGCGTGAGTTGGCAAAGGTGGCAGCTTGTCCCTGGGCGGAAACTTGATTTTCGTGGAAATCCTGGTGCCAGCCTCCCCCAAAGGGCCGAGGGCCTACCTGGTCCTGCAAATGTTTTCTGCCCGGGAAAACAACACCGACAAACCCACGTTCCTGGTCTCAGTTTGAAGAACTCCGTGGGCACTCTCAAAGCAGCCCGAGTTGGCACAGGTGGCAGAATATCCCTGGGCAGCATTTTGATATTCGGGGAAATCTTGCTTCCAGGCTGTCCCTAAGGAACAAGGGCCTACTTGGTACTGACAAAGGCTTCTGCCCTGGAAAACAAAACCCAGCACCCCACGTTTCTGGTCTCAGTTTGCAGAGCTCCATGGGCACTCTCAAAGCAGCGTGAGTTGGCACAGGTGGCAGCTTGTCCCTGGGCAGCATCTTGATATTCGTGGAAATACAGCAGGCTGCCTGCCCTTAAGGACCGAGGGCGTACCTGGCACTTCAAATGCTTCTGCCCGGAGAAACAAAACTCAGCACCCCAGGTTCATGGTCTCAGTTTGCAGAGCTCCGTGGGCACTCTCAAAGCAGCCCGAGTTGGCACAGGTGGCAGAATATCCCTGGGCAGCATCTTGATATTCGTGGAAAGCTTGCTGCCAGCCTGCACCTAAGGAACAAGGGCATACCTGGTACTGAGAGAGGCTTCTGCCCGGGAAAACAAAACCCACAGTCCTACGTTCCTGGTCTCAGTTTGCAGAGCTCCGTGGGCACCCTCATAGCAGCACGAGTTGGCCCAAGTGGCAGCTGGTCCCTGGGCAGCATCTTGATATTCGTGGAAATCCAGCCGGCAGCCTGCCCCTGAGGAACAAGGACTCTCCTGGTACTGACAAAGGCTTCTGCCCGGGGAAAGAAAACCCACCAGCCCATGTTCCACATCTCAGTTTTGCAGAGCTCCATGGGCACTCTCAAAGCAGCCCAAGTTGGCACAGGTGGCAGCTTGTCCCTGGGCGGCATCTTGATATTTGTGGAAATACAGCAGGCTGCCTGCCCTTAAGGACCGAGGGCGTAACCTGGCACTTCAAATGCTTCTGCCCGGAGAAACAAAACTCAGCACCCCAGGTTCATGGTCTCAGTTTGCAGAGCTCCGTGGGCACTCTCAAAGCAGCCCGAGTTGGCACAGGTGGCAGAATATCCCTGGGCAGCATCTTGATATTCGTGGAAAGCTTGCTGCCAGCCTGCACCTAAGGAACAAGGGCATACCTGGTACTGAGAGAGGCTTCTGCCCCGGGAAAACAAAACCCACAGTCCCTACGTTCCTGGTCTCAGTTTGCAGAGCTCCGTGGGCACCCTCATAGCAGCACGAGTTGGCCCAAGTGGCAGCTGGTCCCTGGGCAGCATCTTGATATTCGTGGAAATCCAGCCGGCAGCCTGCCCCTGAGGAACAAGGACTCTCCTGGTACTGACAAAGGCTTCTGCCCGGGGAAAGAAAACCCACCAGCCCATGTTCCACATCTCAGTTTGCAGAGCTCCATGGGCACTCTCAAAGCAGCCCAAGTTGGCACAGGTGGCAGCTTGTCCCTGGGCGGCATCTTGATATTTGTGGAAATCCTGCAGGCAGCCGGCCCCCAAGGGCCAAGGGCCGACCTGGTACTGACAAAGGCTTCTGCCAGGGGAAACAAAACCCAGCACCCCACGTTTCTGGTCTCAGTTTGCAGAGCTCCATGGGCACCATCAAAGCAGCCCGAGTTGGCACAGGTGGCAGCTTGTCCCTGGGCAGCATCTTGATATTCGTGGAAATCCAGCAGGCAGTCGGCCCTGAAATTCCGAGGGCCTACCTGGTACTGACAAATGCTTCTGCCCGGGGAAACAAAACTCACCAACGCACGTTCCTGGTCTCACTTTGCAGAGCTCCAAGGGCACTCTCAAAGCAGCGCGAGTTGGCACAGGTGGCAGCTTGTCCTTTGGCAGCATCTTGATATTCATGGAAATCCAGCAGGCTGCCTGCCCTTAAAGACCAAGGGCCTACCTGGTACTGCAAATGCTTCTGCCCAGGGAAACAAAACTCAGCACCCCAGGTTCATGGTCTCAGTTTGCAGAGGTCCATGGGCACTCTCAAAGCAGCCCGAGTTGGCACAGGTGGCAGCTTGTCCCTGGGCAGCATCTTGATATTCGTGGAAATCTTCCTGCCAGCCTGCCCCTAAGGAACAAGGGCCTACCTGGCACTGAGAGAGGCTTCTGCCCGGGGAAAACAAAACCCACAATCCTACGTTCCTGGTCTCAGTCTGCAGAGCTCCATGGGCACCCTCAAAGCAGCGCGAGTTGGCACAAGTGGCAGCTTGTCCCTGGGCAGCATCTTGATATTCGTGGAAATCTTCCCGCCAGCCTGCCCCTGAGGAACAAGGGCCTACCTGGTACTGACAAAGGCTTCTGCCCAGGGAAACAAAATCCACCACCCCACGTTCCAGGTCTCAGTTTGCAGAGCTCCATGGGCACTCTCAAAGCAGACCGAGTTAGCACAGGTGGCAGCTTGTCCCTGGGCGGCATCTTGGTATTGGCGGAAATCCAGCAGGCAGACGGCCCCTAAGGGCCGTGGGCCTACCTGGAACAGACAAAGGCTTCTGCCCTGTTAAACAAAATTCGCCAACACACGTTCATGGTCTCAGTTTGCAGAGCTCCATGGGTACTCTAAAATCAGCGTGAGTTGCCACAGGTGGCAGCTTGTCCCTGGGCGGCATCTTGATATTCGTCGAAATCCGGCAGGCCGACGGCCCCTAAGGACTGAGTGCCTACCTGGTACTGACAAAGGCTTCTGCCCAGGAAAAAAAAACCCACCACCCCACGTTCCGGGTCTCAGTTTGCAGAGCTCTGTGGGCACTCTTAAAGCAGCCCGAGTTGATACAGGTGGCAGCTTGCCCCTGGGCGGCATCTTGATATTCGTGGAAATCCAGCCGGCAGCCGGCCCATAAGTGCCAAGGGCCTACCTGGTACTGACAAATGCTTCTGCCCAGGGAAACAAAACAGACCAACCCACGTTAATGGTCTCAGTTTGCAGAGCTCCATGGGCACTCTCAAGGCAGCGCGAGTTGGCACAGGTGGCAGCTTGTCCCTGGGCAGCATCTTCAGATTCGCAAAAACCCAGCAGGCAGCTGGCCCCGAAGGGCGAAGGCCTACCTGGTACTGACAAAGGCTTCTGCCCAGGTAAACTAAGCTCACCACACCACGTGCCTGGTCTCAGATTGCAGAACTCCATGGGCACACTCAAAGCAGCCTGAGTTGGCACAGGTGGCAGCTTGTCCCTGGGCGGCATCTTGATATTGGCGGAAATCCAGCAGGCAGACGGCCCCTAAGGACTGAGGGCCTACCTGATACTGACACAGCTTCTGCCCCGGAATACAAAACTCACCAGCCCACGTTCCTGGTCTCAGTTGGCACAGCTCTTTAGGCACTCTGCAAGCAGCCTGACTTGGCACTGGTGGCAGCCTGTCCCTTGGTGGCAACTTGAAATTCGTGGAAATCTAGCAACCAGCCAGCCACAGTGGGCTGCTGTTGTGCGGCTTGCTTCTTCACCTCCTGCAAGCTGCCGGCTCTCCGTCTAGCGAAAGCGAAAGAGCCGCTACTTCGCGCACTGCTGCTTGTGCCGGTGGCGGTGCGCTCCGGAGCGCTGCTTCGGGCGAAAGACGCCGGCCAGCGGCACTTCGCTCCGGATAGCCCCGTACCTCCGTCTTCTGCCTCTCTCGTCGTTGCATCCTAGCCAATAGCTTCTCCATGACTTCTCGCCGAGAGAGAAAGTGTGCCAGCACTGCAAACATCTTCCGATCTTGCTTGACGAGTTCACCCAGTTCTTTGCATCTCGCAGCGCAAAGAGACCCGCAAGAGTTTCCACGGAGCGTTGCAGGAGCACTAGCAAGATGCATTGCAAAGTTGTCCAAAAACTTCTTCCATTCGCATGCTAACGTGATTTTCAAAGGCATGCGAGTGGCAATCCACCATCCCGCAGCAGTTCGAGAGCTGCGCCCACAATGCTGCTGTTGTGCGGCTTGCTTCTTCACCTCCTGCAAGCTGCCGGCTCTCCGTCTAGCGAATGCGAAAGAGCCGCTACTTCGCGCACTGCTGCTTGTGCCGGTGGCGGTGCGCTCCGGAGCGCTGCTTCGGGCGAAAGACGCCGGCCAGCGGCACTTCGCTCCGGATAGCCCCGTACCTCCGTCTTCTGCCTCTCTCGTCGTCTGCATCCTAGCCTAAAGCTTCTCCATGACTTCTCGCCGAGAGAGAAAGTGTGCCAGCACTGCAAACATCTTCCGATCTTGTTTGACGAGTTCACCCAGTTCTTTGCATCTCGCAGCGCAAAGAGACCCGCAAGAGTTTCCACGGAGCGTTGCAGGAGCACTAGCAAGATGCATTGCAAAGTTGTCCAAAAACTTCTTCCATTCGCATGCTAACGTGATTTTCAAAGGCATACGAGTGGCAATCCACCATCCCGCAGCAGTTCGAGAGCTGCGCCCACAATGCTGCTGTTGTGCGGCTTGCTTCTTCACCTCCTGCAAGCTGCCGGCTCTCCGTCTAGCGAAAGCGAAAGAGCCGCTACTTCGCGCACTGCTGCTTGTGCCGGTGGCGGTGCGCTCCGGAGCGCTGCTTCGGGCGAAAGACGCCGGCCAGCGGCACTTCGCTCCGGACAGCCCCGTACCTCCGTCTTCTGCCTCTCTCGTCGTCTGCATCCTAGCCAAAAGCTTCTCCATGACTTCTCGCCGAGAGAGAAAGTGTGCCAGCACTGCAAACATCTTCCGATCTTGCTTGACGAGTTCACCCAGTTCTTTGCATCTCGCAGCTCAAAGAGACCCGCAAGAGTTTCCACGGAGCGTTGCAGGAGCACTAGCAAGATGCATTGCAAAGTTGTCCAAAAACTTCTTCCATTCGCATGCTAACGTGATTTTCATAGGCATACGAATGGCAATCCACCATCCCGCAGCAGTAAGAGAGCTGCGCCCTCAATGCTGCTGTTGTGCGGCTTGCTTCTTCACCTCCTGCAAGCTGCCGGCTCTCCGTCTAGCGAAAGCGAAAGAGCCGCTACTTCGCGCACTGCTGCTTGTGCCGGTGGCGGTGCGCTCCGGAGCGCTGCTTCGGGCGAAAGACGCCGGCCAGCGGCACTTCGCTCCGGATAGCCCCGTACCTCCGTCTTCTGCCTCTCTCGTCGTCTGCATCC
Source organism: Motacilla alba alba (assembly GCF_015832195.1). NCBI lineage: Eukaryota > Metazoa > Chordata > Aves > Passeriformes > Motacillidae > Motacilla > Motacilla alba. The sequence goes on from NW_024037411.1 coordinate 21,666, forward strand.
TAGCCAAAAGCTTCTCCATGACTTCTCGCCGAGAGAGAAAGTGTGCCAGCACTGCAAACATCTTCCGATCTTGCTTGACGAGTTCACCCAGTTCTTTGCATCTCGCAGCGCAAAGAGACCCGCAAGAGTTTCCACGGAGCGTTGCAGGAGCACTAGCAAGATGCATTGCAAAGTTGTCCAAAAACTTCTTCCATTCGCATGCTAACGTGATTTTCAAAGGCATGCGAGTGGCAATCCACCATCCCGCAGCAGTTCGAGAGCTGCGCCCACAATGCTGCTGTTGTGCGGCTTGCTTCTTCACCTCCTGCAAGCTGCCGGCTCTCCGTCTAGCGAAAGCGAAAGAGCCGCTACTTCGCGCACTGCTGCTTGTGCCGGTGGCGGTGCGCTCCGGCGCGCTGCTTCGGGCGAAAGACGCCGGCCAGCGGCACTTCGCTCCGGACAGCCCCGTACCTCCGTCTTCTGCCTCTCTCGTCGTCTGCATCCAAGCCAAAAGCTTCTCCATGACTTTTCGCCGACAGAAATTGGGTGCCAGCACAGCAAACGTCTCCCAGTCTTGGCCCTGATTTTTGTCGTGGCTGCGCATTGTTGAAGCATTTATCTTTTTAATAAAGCGGCGAATTTATTTCGAGATGGCTATGATCTCTTCATACTTATCCTTGTGCGGTCAAGACACAGCAACAATACATTCTTGAGAAAGGAAAACATCTCGAGAGATATTCCAGTCCATCGGTGTGGCGCAGCTGCTGAAAAAGGGCAAAGCTGAAGAACCTTGCTCATCTTAATTTCTGTGCATCTCGCAGCATGCGAAGCATGAGGCAGCCGAGCACCGCGCTTTTGTGCGCTCTTAATGGAATTGCAAAAAATCCCACAGCTTTTCATCCACAAGCACAGTCAGCTGCATTCGCTTTTGCTTCTTGAAAAACTCACCGCTCTCCTTATATCGGTGTAGATCTTGATCTCTGGTTCCTGGGACTTTACCCAAGTGTTTGCTGTTTTGTACTTTCTTCTTTGGCAGTCAGGAACTTGTATATATAATCTGGTACATGTTTCTTGGAAAACATTTCCTGTCTAAAAATGATACATAGCTGCAATTTACCCGACTGTATATAACTACTCTTTTACTGTATAAAAAAGTGTATTAGAATGATACACCACCTGAATTTCAATGATTGAAAAAAGCGTCTTACTTCTTTTTCCTATTCTCTGTATTTCCTTCTCTTTGTTATGTTTCTTTGGCTATTATGTGCGTGCCCAATGGTTTTTCTGTTCCTGTTGTGGGACAGCAAATGTTCAGGCTCTTCTAATTTTGTCACTAATTAAATAATCCATCTTCCCCGCCGGAAAGATGCAGGATGTGTCTCATTTTCACTGCTCCTGTTTTGTTTCCTTATTCTTTTGAATGGCTCCCTGTCTTCCTACTCACACTCTGAGTAACGAATTTCTAATTTTCTTTCCTATCTGCCTTTATCAATTTTTCTCTGATTTGGATGCTATTGAATTAAGCCATGCCAAGTTGAAGAATTGCATCAAGAAGAGTGCTCAATGAAAAAAAGAACATTTAGTTTTGGGGTTCTATCACAGAAGAGTTCAAAGACTCTTCCCATGTGAAGAATATCTGATGAATATCTTAAAAACTATCATCTCTGTGTAAGTATTTTGCATCCAGTTCTTGCTCTAGTCCTTGCTTTGGCAAATTTGACACAAGTGAGGCATTGTGTGTTTTGCAGCTTCTAGGGAGATGGTTCCAGGTCTTGAGAAAGTCGTGGGCTTTGTCTCATCTTTAGACATCTGAAAATCACCTAGGCATCCCAAAGACTCATTAGAAATACAAATACCTGCAGGGAACCGGAGGTGAGCTTCATCTTACCATGTGTCTTGAACAGGGTGTTCTATGTGTGAAAGAGATTCTAGTCAGAATTCTGCTCAGTACAGTCCATCAAGTTGAGAGAATTGATCATTTTAATCTGGGCTTTATATCCACAGAGGCTGAAGGTGTCTCCATGCTCCAGTGCCTATCAGTCTTCTCAAATATTTCAATCCATGAGTTGAATTCTAGAAGCAAAAACTTTTCTCCAGGTGACCTTTACCAAGAGACTCAATGTTAGGTGGAATCAAACAACTCCTTTTTTATCCATTTTATCGAAAGTGATCTTAAAGATTCAATCCATATGCTTAGGTGAGAGAAATCCTACCATTGGCAGATGGCATGTATTGGCCAGTATTGACAGCAGAAAGAAGCAAAAAAGCATGCCAAAAAATGCTGAATGCAGTAAGCAGACCATCAAGCAAACCGGTGGAAAAATAGTTGCTTTGTATGTAAGATGAATCGGAGAGATACATATGGAGTTCTTCATGATGTTTTTCATTGACATTTAAACTAGGAAAGAGGTTAAAACTATGATGGAAGGGATTAATTGCTTGATGTTAGAGTATTTCTTTAGAGAGACATAACAAGTGAATACATGTTTAACCAGTTATCGGCTTCCCATCAGCAATGGGTGCACTTTAATTGCCTTTAAAAGCTGTAATGAAATACTTTTTAAAGCAATTTTTTCCCCTTATTTTTGCAAGAGCTTTTTTCTGTTATTTTTGAAAAATAGGAAAAATTTCCAGTAAAGGATCAACGGGCTGCTCTGTCATTTAATATTAGAAAACACTTATGGTATACTTTCTAGAAGAAAAAGTACCTAAAAAAAGGAGTATTCCCATTATGCTTGTAAAACGATCTTCCAACCATAAGAAAATCAAAAATTATACTATTTCAAGGATCTCACACTCCTAGAACACATTCATTTACCACACTCATAATTTATCAAACACAGCTTGTAATTAGACCTCTAAGAGTCAAACAGAGCGTTGTATCCACAGGCACTGTGAGAGCAGCCTGAGGTGGCACAGGTGGCAGGTTGTACGTGAGCTAGATCTTGATCAATGCGGCATTACAGCAGCCAACCGGGGCCTGCACGCAAGGCCCATCCAAAAAATGTGGTGAGCTTTTTCCCAGGGAAACCAAACTCACCACCTCACCTTCCTGGTCTCAGGCCCCAAATGGCCACAAAAGTACTGTGCGGGCAACAGCCCAGGAAAAAAAACTCAACACCTCACCGTCTAGGTCTCAGTTTGCAGAGCTCTGTGGGCACTGTGCAAGCACCCAACGTTGGCACAGCTATCAGCCTTTAATTGGATGGCATCCTGATTAATACAGAAATCGAGCAGGCACCAAGCATCAACGTGCTTAGGGACACCTAGGTATTGTGCATTATACTGCCCAAGGAGAAAAAAACCCACCACCCCAAGGTCTTAGTCTCAGTTTGCAGAGTTCCGTGGGCACTCTCAAAGCAGCCAGAGCTAGCACAGGTGGCAGCTTGTCCCTGAGAGGCATCTTGATATTTGTGGATATCCAGGAGGCAACAGGCCCCTTAGGGCCGAGGGCCTACCTGGTACTGACAAAGGCTTCTTCCCAGAAAAACAAAGCTCACCATCCCACGTTGCTGGTCTCAGTTTGTAGAGCTCCATGGGCACTCTCAAAGCAGCCCGAGTTGGCACAGGTGGCAGCTTGACCCGGGACGGCACCGTGATATTCGGGCAAATCCAGCGGGGAGCCGGCCGCTAAGGGTGGAGGGCCGACCTAGTACAGAGATAGTCTTCTACCCAGCAAAACAAGACACATTACCCGACGTTCCAGGCCACGGTTTGAAGAGCTCCATGGGCACTCTCAAAGCAGCCCGAGTTGGCACAGGTGGCAGCTTGTCCCTGGGCGGCATCTTGTTATTCGGGGAAATCCAGCCTGCAATCGGACCCATAGGGCCGAAGGCCTACCTGGTACTGACAAAGGCTTCTGCCGGGAAAACAAAACTCAGAACCCCACGGGGTCTCAGTTTGCAGAGCTCCATGGGCACTCTCAAAGCAGCCCGAGTTGGCACAGGTGGCAGAATATCCCTGGGCGGCATCTTGATATTCGTGGAAATCCAGCAGGCAGCCAGCCATGAAGGGCCGAGGGCCTACCTGGTACTGACAAAGGCTTCTGCCGAGGAAAAAAAAAAACTCACCATCCCACGCTCCTGGTTTCTGTTTGTAGAGCACCATGGGTACTCTCAAAGCAGCCCAAGTTGTCACAGGTGGCAGCTTGTTCCTGGGCGGCATCTTGATATTCGTGGAAATCCAGCAGGCAGACTGCCTCTAAGGGCCGAGGTCCTACTTGGTACTGACAAAGGGTTCTGCCCGGGAAAAAAAAACCCGAAACCCCACATACTTTGGCTCAGTTTGAAGAGATCCGTGGGCACTCTCAAAGCAGCGTGAGTTGGCACAGGTGGCAGCTTGTCCCTGGGCGGCATCTTGATATTCGTGGAAGTCTTGCTGCCAGCCTGCCCCTAAGGGCCGAGGGCCTACCTGGTACTGACAAATGCTTCTGCCCGGGGAAACATAACCCATAACCCCATGTACCCTGTCTCAGTTTTTAGAGCTCCGTGGGCACCCTCAAAGCAGCCCGAGCTGGCACAGGTGGCAGCTTGTCCCTGGGCAGCATCTTGATATTCGTGGAAATTCAGCAGGCAGCCTGCCCCTAAGGAACAAGGGCATACCTGGTACTGAGAGAGGCTTCTGCCCGAGAAAACAAAACCCACAACCCTAGGTTATGGTCTCAGTTTGCAGACTTCGTGGGCACCCCCAAAGCAGCGCGAGTTGGCCCAAGTGGCAGCTTGTCCCTGGGCAGCATCTTGATATTCGTGGAAATCCAGCAGGCAGGCGGCCCTGAAGTTCCGAGAGCCTGCCTGGTACTGCAAATGCTTCTGCCCGGGGAAACAAAACTCACCAAGGCAAGTTCCTGGTCTAACTTTGCAGAGCTCCATGGGCACTCTCAAAGCAGCCCGAGTTGGCACAGGTGGCAGCTTGTCCCTGGGTGGCATCTTGATATTCGTGGAAATCCAGCAGGCAGACTGCCTCTAAGGGCTGAGGGCCTACTTCGTACTGACAAAGGCTTCTGCCCGGGAAAACAAAACCCATAACCCCACATACTTTCTCTCAGTTTGAAGAGCTCCGTGGGCACTCTCAAAGCAGCCCAAGTTGGCACAAGTGGCAGCTTGTCCCTGGGCGGCATTTTGATATTCGTGGAAATCCTGCAGGCAGCTGGCCCCCAAGGGCCAAGGGCCGACCTGGTACTGACAAAGGCTTCTGCCCGGGAAAACAAAACTCAGAACACCACGTTTCTGGTCCCAGTTTGCAGAGCACCATGGGCACTCTCAAAGCAGCGCGAGTTGGCACAGGTGGCAGCTTGTCCCTCGGCAGCATCTTGATATTCGTGGAAATCCAGCAGGCTGCCTGCCCTTAAGGACCGAGGGCGTACCTGGCACTTCAAATGCTTCTGCCCGGAGAAACAAAACTCAGCACCCCAGGTTCATGGTCTCAGTTTGCAGAGCTCCATGGGCACTCTCAAAGCAGCACGACTTGGCACAGGTGGCAGCTTGTCCCTGGGCAGCATCTTGATATTCGTGGAAATCCTGCAGGCAGCCTGCCCCTAAGGAACAAGGGCCTTCCTGGTACTGACAAAGGCTTCTGCCCAGGGAAACAAAATCCACCACCCCACGTTCCACATCTCAGTTTGCAGAGCACCGTCGGCACTCTCAAAGCAGCCCGAGTTGGCACAGGTGGCAGCTTGTCCCTGGGCGGCATCTTGATATTTGTGGAAATCCTGCAGGCAGCCGGCCCCCAAGGGCCAAGGCCTGACCTGGTACTGACAAAGGCTTCTGCCCGGGGAAACAAAACCCACCACCCCACGTTCCAGGTCTCAGTTTGCAGAGCTCCATGGGCACTCTCAAAGCAGCCCGAGTTGGCACAGGTGGCAGCTTGTCCCTGGGCGGCATCTTGATATTCGTGGAAATCCAGCAGGCAGCCTGCCCCTGTGGAACAAGGGCCGACCTGACACTGACAAAGGCTTCTGACCGGGACAACAATACTCAGAACACCACTTTCCTGGTCCCAGTTTGCAGAGCTCCATGGGCACTCTCAAAGCAGCCCGAGTTGGCACAGGTGGCAGCTTGTCCCTGGGCAGCATCTTGATATTCGTGGAAATCCAGCAGGCAGACTGCCCATAAGGAACAAGGACCCTCCTGGTACTGACAAAGGCTTCTGCCCTGGAAAACAAAACTCAGAACCCCACGTTTCTGGTCTCAGTTTGCAGAGCACCATGGGCACTCTCAAAGCAGCCCGAGTTGGCACAGGTGGCAGCTCCTCCGTGGGCAGCATCCTGATATTCGTGGAAATTCAGCAGGCTGACGGCCCTGAAAGACCGTGGGCCTACCTAGTACTGACAAATACTTCTGCCCGGGAAAACAAAACTCAGCACCCCACGGTCCTGGTCACAGTTTGCAGAGCTCCGTGGGCACTCTCAAAGCAGCGTGAGTTGGCAAAGGTGGCAGCTTGTCCCTGGGCGGAAACTTGATTTTCGTGGAAATCCTGGTGCCAGCCTCCCCCAAAGGGCCGAGGGCCTACCTGGTCCTGCAAATGTTTCTGCCCGGGAAAACAACACCGACAAACCCACGTTCCTGGTCTCAGTTTGAAGAACTCCGTGGGCACTCTCAAAGCAGCCCGAGTTGGCACAGGTGGCAGAATATCCCTGGGCAGCATTTTGATATTCGGGGAAATCTTGCTTCCAGGCTGTCCCTAAGGAACAAGGGCCTACTTGGTACTGACAAAGGCTTCTGCCCTGGAAAACAAAACCCAGCACCCCACGTTTCTGGTCTCAGTTTGCAGAGCTCCATGGGCACTCTCAAAGCAGCGTGAGTTGGCACAGGTGGCAGCTTGTCCCTGGGCAGCATCTTGATATTCGTGGAAATACAGCAGGCTGGAAATACAGCAGGCTGCCCCTTAAGGACCGAGGGCGTACCTGGCACTTCAAATGCTTCTGCCCGGAGAAACAAAACTCAGCACCCCAGGTTCATGGTCTCAGTTTGCAGAGCTCCGTGGGCACTCTCAAAGCAGCCCGAGTTGGCACAGGTGGCAGAATATCCCTGGGCAGCATCTTGATATTCGTGGAAAGCTTGCTGCCAGCCTGCACCTAAGGAACAAGGGCATACCTGGTACTGAGAGAGGCTTCTGCCCGGGAAAACAAAACCCACAGTCCTACGTTCCTGGTCTCAGTTTGCAGAGCTCCGTGGGCACCCTCATAGCAGCACGAGTTGGCCCAAGTGGCAGCTGGTCCCTGGGCAGCATCTTGATATTCGTGGAAATCCAGCCGGCAGCCTGCCCCTGAGGAACAAGGACTCTCCTGGTACTGACAAAGGCTTCTGCCCGGGGAAAGAAAACCCACCAGCCCATGTTCCACATCTCAGTTTGCAGAGCTCCATGGGCACTCTCAAAGCAGTTGGCACAGGTGGCCCAAGTTGGCACAGGTGGCAGCTTGTCCCTGGGCGGCATCTTGATATTTGTGGAAATCCTGCAGGCAGCCGGCCCCCAAGGGCCAAGGGCCGACCTGGTGGGCACTGACAAAGGCTTGATATTTGTGGAAATCCTGCAGGCAGCCGGCCCCCAAGGGCCAAGGGCCGACCTGTACTGACAAAGGCTTCTGCCAGGGGAAACAAAACCCAGCACCCCACGTTTCTGGTCTCAGTTTGCAGAGCTCCATGGGCACCATCAAAGCAGCCCGAGTTGGCACAGGTGGCAGCTTGTCCCTGGGCAGCATCTTGATATTCGTGGAAATCCAGCAGGCAGTCGGCCCTGAAATTCCGAGGGCCTACCTGGTACTGACAAATGCTTCTGCCCGGGGAAACAAAACTCACCAACGCACGTTCCTGGTCTCACTTTGCAGAGCTCCAAGGGCACTCTCAAAGCAGCGCGAGTTGGCACAGGTGGCAGCTTGTCCTTTGGCAGCATCTTGATATTCATGGAAATCCAGCAGGCTGCCTGCCCTTAAAGACCAAGGGCCTACCTGGTACTGCAAATGCTTCTGCCCAGGGAAACAAAACTCAGCACCCCAGGTTCATGGTCTCAGTTTGCAGAGGTCCATGGGCACTCTCAAAGCAGCCCGAGTTGGCACAGGTGGCAGCTTGTCCCTGGGCAGCATCTTGATATTCGTGGAAATCTTCCTGCCAGCCTGCCCCTAAGGAACAAGGGCCTACCTGGCACTGAGAGAGGCTTCTGCCCGGGAAAACAAAACCCACAATCCTACGTTCCTGGTCTCAGTCTGCAGAGCTCCATGGGCACCCTCAAAGCAGCGCGAGTTGGCACAAGTGGCAGCTTGTCCCTGGGCAGCATCTTGATATTCGTGGAAATTGAGCCGCCAGCCTGCCCCTGAGGAACAAGGGCCTACCTGGTACTGACAAAGGCTTCTGCCCAGGGAAACAAAATCCACCACCCCACGTTCCAGGTCTCAGTTTGCAGAGCTCCATGGGCACTCTCAAAGCAGACCGAGTTAGCACAGGTGGCAGCTTGTCCCTGGGCGGCATCTTGGTATTGGCGGAAATCCAGCAGGCAGACGGCCCCTAAGGGCCGTGGGCCTACCTGGAACAGACAAAGGCTTCTGCCCTGTTAAACAAAATTCGCCAACACACGTTCATGGTCTCAGTTTGCAGAGCTCCATGGGTACTCTAAAATCAGCGTGAGTTGCCACAGGTGGCAGCTTGTCCCTGGGCGGCATCTTGATATTCGTCGAAATCCGGCAGGCCGACGGCCCCTAAGGACTGAGTGCCTACCTGGTACTGACAAAGGCTTCTGCCCAGGAAAAAAAAACCCACCACCCCACGTTCCGGGTCTCAGTTTGCAGAGCTCTGTGGGCACTCTTAAAGCAGCCCGAGTTGATACAGGTGGCAGCTTGCCCCTGGGCGGCATCTTGATATTCGTGGAAATCCAGCCGGCAGCCGGCCCATAAGTGCCAAGGGCCTACCTGGTACTGACAAATGCTTCTGCCCAGGGAAACAAAACAGACCAACCCACGTTAATGGTCTCAGTTTGCAGAGCTCCATGGGCACTCTCAAGGCAGCGCGAGTTGGCACAGGTGGCAGCTTGTCCCTGGGCAGCATCTTCAGATTCGCAAAAACCCAGCAGGCAGCTGGCCCCGAAGGGCGAAGGCCTACCTGGTACTGACAAAGGCTTCTGCCCAGGTAAACTAAGCTCACCACACCACGTGCCTGGTCTCAGATTGCAGAACTCCATGGGCACACTCAAAGCAGCCTGAGTTGGCACAGGTGGCAGCTTGTCCCTGGGCGGCATCTTGATATTGGCGGAAATCCAGCAGGCAGACGGCCCCTAAGGACTGAGGGCCTACCTGATACTGACACAGCTTCTGCCCCGGAATACAAAACTCACCAGCCCACGTTCCTGGTCTCAGTTGGCACAGCTCTTTAGGCACTCTGCAAGCAGCCTGACTTGGCACTGGTGGCAGCCTGTCCCTTGGTGGCAACTTGAAATTCGTGGAAATCTAGCAACCAGCCAGCCACAGTGGGCTGCTGTTGTGCGGCTTGCTTCTTCACCTCCTGCAAGCTGCCGGCTCTCCGTCTAGCGAAAGCGAAAGAGCCGCTACTTCGCGCACTGCTGCTTGTGCCGGTGGCGGTGCGCTCCGGAGCGCTGCTTCGGGCGAAAGACGCCGGCCAGCGGCACTTCGCTCCGGATAGCCCCGTACCTCCGTCTTCTGCCTCTCTCGTCGTTGCATCCTAGCCAATAGCTTCTCCATGACTTCTCGCCGAGAGAGAAAGTGTGCCAGCACTGCAAACATCTTCCGATCTTGCTTGACGAGTTCACCCAGTTCTTTGCATCTCGCAGCGCAAAGAGACCCGCAAGAGTTTCCACGGAGCGTTGCAGGAGCACTAGCAAGATGCATTGCAAAGTTGTCCAAAAACTTCTTCCATTCGCATGCTAACGTGATTTTCAAAGGCATGCGAGTGGCAATCCACCATCCCGCAGCAGTTCGAGAGCTGCGCCCACAATGCTGCTGTTGTGCGGCTTGCTTCTTCACCTCCTGCAAGCTGCCGGCTCTCCGTCTAGCGAATGCGAAAGAGCCGCTACTTCGCGCACTGCTGCTTGTGCCGGTGGCGGTGCGCTCCGGAGCGCTGCTTCGGGCGAAAGACGCCGGCCAGCGGCACTTCGCTCCGGATAGCCCCGTACCTCCGTCTTCTGCCTCTCTCGTCGTCTGCATCCTAGCCTAAAGCTTCTCCATGACTTCTCGCCGAGAGAGAAAGTGTGCCAGCACTGCAAACATCTTCCGATCTTGTTTGACGAGTTCACCCAGTTCTTTGCATCTCGCAGCGCAAAGAGACCCGCAAGAGTTTCCACGGAGCGTTGCAGGAGCACTAGCAAGATGCATTGCAAAGTTGTCCAAAAACTTCTTCCATTCGCATGCTAACGTGATTTTCAAAGGCATACGAGTGGCAATCCACCATCCCGCAGCAGTTCGAGAGCTGCGCCCACAATGCTGCTGTTGTGCGGCTTGCTTCTTCACCTCCTGCAAGCTGCCGGCTCTCCGTCTAGCGAAAGCGAAAGAGCCGCTACTTCGCGCACTGCTGCTTGTGCCGGTGGCGGTGCGCTCCGGAGCGCTGCTTCGGGCGAAAGACGCCGGCCAGCGGCACTTCGCTCCGGACAGCCCCGTACCTCCGTCTTCTGCCTCTCTCGTCGTCTGCATCCTAGCCAAAAGCTTCTCCATGACTTCTCGCCGAGAGAGAAAGTGTGCCAGCACTGCAAACATCTTCCGATCTTGCTTGACGAGTTCACCCAGTTCTTTGCATCTCGCAGCTCAAAGAGACCCGCAAGAGTTTCCACGGAGCGTTGCAGGAGCACTAGCAAGATGCATTGCAAAGTTGTCCAAAAACTTCTTCCATTCGCATGCTAACGTGATTTTCATAGGCATACGAATGGCAATCCACCATCCCGCAGCAGTAAGAGAGCTGCGCCCTCAATGCTGCTGTTGTGCGGCTTGCTTCTTCACCTCCTGCAAGCTGCCGGCTCTCCGTCTAGCGAAAGCGAAAGAGCCGCTACTTCGCGCACTGCTGCTTGTGCCGGTGGCGGTGCGCTCCGGAGCGCTGCTTCGGGCGAAAGACGCCGGCCAGCGGCACTTCGCTCCGGATAGCCCCGTACCTCCGTCTTCTGCCTCTCTCGTCGTCTGCATCCTAGCCAAAAGCTTCTCCATGACTTCTCGCCGAGAGAGAAAGTGTGCCAGCACTGCAAACATCTTCCGATCTTGCTTGACGAGTTCACCCAGTTCTTTGCATCTCGCAGCGCAAAGAGACCCGCAAGAGTTTCCACGGAGCGTTGCAGGAGCACTAGCAAGATGCATTGCAAAGTTGTCCAAAAACTTCTTCCATTCGCATGCTAACGTGATTTTCAAAGGCATGCGAGTGGCAATCCACCATCCCGCAGCAGTTCGAGAGCTGCGCCCACAATGCTGCTGTTGTGCGGCTTGCTTCTTCACCTCCTGCAAGCTGCCGGCTCTCCGTCTAGCGAAAGCGAAAGAGCCGCTACTTCGCGCACTGCTGCTTGTGCCGGTGGCGGTGCGCTCCGGCGCGCTGCTTCGGGCGAAAGACGCCGGCCAGCGGCACTTCGCTCCGGACAGCCCCGTACCTCCGTCTTCTGCCTCTCTCGTCGTCTGCATCCAAGCCAAAAGCTTCTCCATGACTTTTCGCCGACAGAAATTGGGTGCCAGCACAGCAAACGTCTCCCAGTCTTGGCCCTGATTTTTGTCGTGGCTGCGCATTGTTGAAGCATTTATCTTTTTAATAAAGCGGCGAATTTATTTCGAGATGGCTATGATCTCTTCATACTTATCCTTGTGCGGTCAAGACACAGCAACAATACATTCTTGAGAAAGGAAAACATCTCGAGAGATATTCCAGTCCATCGGTGTGGCGCAGCTGCTGAAAAAGGGCAAAGCTGAAGAACCTTGCTCATCTTAATTTCTGTGCATCTCGCAGCATGCGAAGCATGAGGCAGCCGAGCACCGCGCTTTTGTGCGCTCTTAATGGAATTGCAAAAAATCCCACAGCTTTTCATCCACAAGCACAGTCAGCTGCATTCGCTTTTGCTTCTTGAAAAACTCACCGCTCTCCTTATATCGGTGTAGATCTTGATCTCTGGTTCCTGGGACTTTACCCAAGTGTTTGCTGTTTTGTACTTTCTTCTTTGGCAGTCAGGAACTTGTATATATAATCTGGTACATGTTTCTTGGAAAACATTTCCTGTCTAAAAATGATACATAGCTGCAATTTACCCGACTGTATATAACTACTCTTTTACTGTATAAAAAAGTGTATTAGAATGATACACCACCTGAATTTCAATGATTGAAAAAAGCGTCTTACTTCTTTTTCCTATTCTCTGTATTTCCTTCTCTTTGTTATGTTTCTTTGGCTATTATGTGCGTGCCCAATGGTTTTTCTGTTCCTGTTGTGGGACAGCAAATGTTCAGGCTCTTCTAATTTTGTCACTAATTAAATAATCCATCTTCCCCGCCGGAAAGATGCAGGATGTGTCTCATTTTCACTGCTCCTGTTTTGTTTCCTTATTCTTTTGAATGGCTCCCTGTCTTCCTACTCACACTCTGAGTAACGAATTTCTAATTTTCTTTCCTATCTGCCTTTATCAATTTTTCTCTGATTTGGATGCTATTGAATTAAGCCATGCCAAGTTGAAGAATTGCATCAAGAAGAGTGCTCAATGAAAAAAAGAACATTTAGTTTTGGGGTTCTATCACAGAAGAGTTCAAAGACTCTTCCCATGTGAAGAATATCTGATGAATATCTTAAAAACTATCATCTCTGTGTAAGTATTTTGCATCCAGTTCTTGCTCTAGTCCTTGCTTTGGCAAATTTGACACAAGTGAGGCATTGTGTGTTTTGCAGCTTCTAGGGAGATGGTTCCAGGTCTTGAGAAAGTCGTGGGCTTTGTCTCATCTTTAGACATCTGAAAATCACCTAGGCATCCCAAAGACTCATTAGAAATACAAATACCTGCAGGGAACCGGAGGTGAGCTTCATCTTACCATGTGTCTTGAACAGGGTGTTCTATGTGTGAAAGAGATTCTAGTCAGAATTCTGCTCAGTACAGTCCATCAAGTTGAGAGAATTGATCATTTTAATCTGGGCTTTATATCCACAGAGGCTGAAGGTGTCTCCATGCTCCAGTGCCTATCAGTCTTCTCAAATATTTCAATCCATGAGTTGAATTCTAGAAGCAAAAACTTTTCTCCAGGTGACCTTTACCAAGAGACTCAATGTTAGGTGGAATCAAACAACTCCTTTTTTATCCATTTTATCGAAAGTGATCTTAAAGATTCAATCCATATGCTTAGGTGAGAGAAATCCTACCATTGGCAGATGGCATGTATTGGCCAGTATTGACAGCAGAAAGAAGCAAAAAAGCATGCCAAAAAATGCTGAATGCAGTAAGCAGACCATCAAGCAAACCGGTGGAAAAATAGTTGCTTTGTATGTAAGATGAATCGGAGAGATACATATGGAGTTCTTCATGATGTTTTTCATTGACATTTAAACTAGGAAAGAGGTTAAAACTATGATGGAAGGGATTAATTGCTTGATGTTAGAGTATTTCTTTAGAGAGACATAACAAGTGAATACATGTTTAACCAGTTATCGGCTTCCCATCAGCAATGGGTGCACTTTAATTGCCTTTAAAAGCTGTAATGAAATACTTTTTAAAGCAATTTTTTCCCCTTATTTTTGCAAGAGCTTTTTTCTGTTATTTTTGAAAAATAGGAAAAATTTCCAGTAAAGGATCAACGGGCTGCTCTGTCATTTAATATTAGAAAACACTTATGGTATACTTTCTAGAAGAAAAAGTACCTAAAAAAAGGAGTATTCCCATTATGCTTGTAAAACGATCTTCCAACCATAAGAAAATCAAAAATTATACTATTTCAAGGATCTCACACTCCTAGAACACATTCATTTACCACACTCATAATTTATCAAACACAGCTTGTAATTAGACCTCTAAGAGTCAAACAGAGCGTTGTATCCACAGGCACTGTGAGAGCAGCCTGAGGTGGCACAGGTGGCAGGTTGTACGTGAGCTAGATCTTGATCAATGCGGCATTACAGCAGCCAACCGGGGCCTGCACGCAAGGCCCATCCAAAAAATGTGGTGAGCTTTTTCCCAGGGAAACCAAACTCACCACCTCACCTTCCTGGTCTCAGGCCCCAAATGGCCACAAAAGTACTGTGCGGGCAACAGCCCAGGAAAAAAAACTCAACACCTCACCGTCTAGGTCTCAGTTTGCAGAGCTCTGTGGGCACTGTGCAAGCACCCAACGTTGGCACAGCTATCAGCCTTTAATTGGATGGCATCCTGATTAATACAGAAATCGAGCAGGCACCAAGCATCAACGTGCTTAGGGACACCTAGGTATTGTGCATTATACTGCCCAAGGAGAAAAAAACCCACCACCCCAAGGTCTTAGTCTCAGTTTGCAGAGTTCCGTGGGCACTCTCAAAGCAGCCAGAGCTAGCACAGGTGGCAGCTTGTCCCTGAGAGGCATCTTGATATTTGTGGATATCCAGGAGGCAACAGGCCCCTTAGGGCCGAGGGCCTACCTGGTACTGACAAAGGCTTCTTCCCAGAAAAACAAAGCTCACCATCCCACGTTGCTGGTCTCAGTTTGTAGAGCTCCATGGGCACTCTCAAAGCAGCCCGAGTTGGCACAGGTGGCAGCTTGACCCGGGACGGCACCGTGATATTCGGGCAAATCCAGCGGGGAGCCGGCCGCTAAGGGTGGAGGGCCGACCTAGTACAGAGATAGTCTTCTACCCAGCAAAACAAGACACATTACCCGACGTTCCAGGCCACGGTTTGAAGAGCTCCATGGGCACTCTCAAAGCAGCCCGAGTTGGCACAGGTGGCAGCTTGTCCCTGGGCGGCATCTTGTTATTCGGGGAAATCCAGCCTGCAATCGGACCCATAGGGCCGAAGGCCTACCTGGTACTGACAAAGGCTTCTGCCGGGAAAACAAAACTCAGAACCCCACGGTCCCGGTCTCAGTTTGCAGAGCTCCATGGGCACTCTCAAAGCAGCCCGAGTTGGCACAGGTGGCAGAATATCCCTGGGCGGCATCTTGATATTCGTGGAAATCCAGCAGGCAGCCAGCCATGAAGGGCCGAGGGCCTACCTGGTACTGACAAAGGCTTCTGCCGAGGAAAAAAAAAAACTCACCATCCCACGCTCCTGGTTTCTGTTTGTAGAGCACCATGGGTACTCTCAAAGCAGCCCAAGTTGTCACAGGTGGCAGCTTGTTCCTGGGCGGCATCTTGATATTCGTGGAAATCCAGCAGGCAGACTGCCTCTAAGGGCCGAGGTCCTACTTGGTACTGACAAAGGGTTCTGCCCGGGAAAAAAAAACCCGAAACCCCACATACTTTGGCTCAGTTTGAAGAGATCCGTGGGCACTCTCAAAGCAGCGTGAGTTGGCACAGGTGGCAGCTTGTCCCTGGGCGGCATCTTGATATTCGTGGAAGTCTTGCTGCCAGCCTGCCCCTAAGGGCCGAGGGCCTACCTGGTACTGACAAATGCTTCTGCCCGGGGAAACATAACCCATAACCCCATGTACCCTGTCTCAGTTTTTAGAGCTCCGTGGGCACCCTCAAAGCAGCCCGAGCTGGCACAGGTGGCAGCTTGTCCCTGGGCAGCATCTTGATATTCGTGGAAATTCAGCAGGCAGCCTGCCCCTAAGGAACAAGGGCATACCTGGTACTGAGAGAGGCTTCTGCCCGAGAAAACAAAACCCACAACCCTAGGTTATGGTCTCAGTTTGCAGACTTCGTGGGCACCCCCAAAGCAGCGCGAGTTGGCCCAAGTGGCAGCTTGTCCCTGGGCAGCATCTTGATATTCGTGGAAATCCAGCAGGCAGGCGGCCCTGAAGTTCCGAGAGCCTGCCTGGTACTGCAAATGCTTCTGCCCGGGGAAACAAAACTCACCAAGGCAAGTTCCTGGTCTAACTTTGCAGAGCTCCATGGGCACTCTCAAAGCAGCCCGAGTTGGCACAGGTGGCAGCTTGTCCCTGGGTGGCATCTTGATATTCGTGGAAATCCAGCAGGCAGACTGCCTCTAAGGGCTGAGGGCCTACTTCGTACTGACAAAGGCTTCTGCCCGGGAAAACAAAACCCATAACCCCACATACTTTCTCTCAGTTTGAAGAGCTCCGTGGGCACTCTCAAAGCAGCCCAAGTTGGCACAAGTGGCAGCTTGTCCCTGGGCGGCATTTTGATATTCGTGGAAATCCTGCAGGCAGCTGGCCCCCAAGGGCCAAGGGCCGACCTGGTACTGACAAAGGCTTCTGCCCGGGAAAACAAAACTCAGAACACCACGTTTCTGGTCCCAGTTTGCAGAGCACCATGGGCACTCTCAAAGCAGCGCGAGTTGGCACAGGTGGCAGCTTGTCCCTCGGCAGCATCTTGATATTCGTGGAAATCCAGCAGGCTGCCTGCCCTTAAGGACCGAGGGCGTACCTGGCACTTCAAATGCTTCTGCCCGGAGAAACAAAACTCAGCACCCCAGGTTCATGGTCTCAGTTTGCAGAGCTCCATGGGCACTCTCAAAGCAGCACGACTTGGCACAGGTGGCAGCTTGTCCCTGGGCAGCATCTTGATATTCGTGGAAATCCTGCAGGCAGCCTGCCCCTAAGGAACAAGGGCCTTCCTGGTACTGACAAAGGCTTCTGCCCAGGGAAACAAAATCCACCACCCCACGTTCCACATCTCAGTTTGCAGAGCACCGTCGGCACTCTCAAAGCAGCCCGAGTTGGCACAGGTGGCAGCTTGTCCCTGGGCGGCATCTTGATATTTGTGGAAATCCTGCAGGCAGCCGGCCCCCAAGGGCCAAGGCCTGACCTGGTACTGACAAAGGCTTCTGCCCGGGGAAACAAAACCCACCACCCCACGTTCCAGGTCTCAGTTTGCAGAGCTCCATGGGCACTCTCAAAGCAGCCCGAGTTGGCACAGGTGGCAGCTTGTCCCTGGGCGGCATCTTGATATTCGTGGAAATCCAGCAGGCAGCCTGCCCCTGTGGAACAAGGGCCGACCTGACACTGACAAAGGCTTCTGACCGGGACAACAATACTCAGAACACCACTTTCCTGGTCCCAGTTTGCAGAGCTCCATGGGCACTCTCAAAGCAGCCCGAGTTGGCACAGGTGGCAGCTTGTCCCTGGGCAGCATCTTGATATTCGTGGAAATCCAGCAGGCAGACTGCCCATAAGGAACAAGGACCCTCCTGGTACTGACAAAGGCTTCTGCCCTGGAAAACAAAACTCAGAACACCACGTTTCTGGTCTCAGTTTGCAGAGCACCATGGGCACTCTCAAAGCAGCCCGAGTTGGCACAGGTGGCAGCTCCTCCGTGGGCAGC
>NW_024037412.1:0-37734 GCF_015832195.1 Motacilla alba alba
GCAAACTGAGACCAGGAACGTGGGGTGATGGGTTTTGTTTTCCCGGGCAGAAGCCTTTGTCCGTGCAAAGTAGTCCCTCAGCCCTTCGGGGCTGGCGGCCTGCTGTATTTCCACGAATATCAAGATGCCGCCCAGGGACAAGCTGCCACCTGTGCCAACTCGGGCTGCTTTGAGAGTGCCCATGGAGCTCTGCAAACTGAGACCAGGAACGTGGGGTTGTGGTTTTTTTTTCCCGGGCAGAAGCCTGTGTCAGTACCAGGTAGGCCGTTGGCAGGCAGGGGCCGGCTGCCTGCTTGATTTCCACGAATATCAAGATGCCACCCGGGGACAAGCGGCCACCTGTGCCAACTCGCGCTGCTTTGAGAGTGCCCATGGAGCTTTGCAAACTGAGACCAGGAACGTGCGGTGGTGGGGATTTTTCCCCCGGGCAGAAGACTTTGTCAATACCAGGTAGGCACTCGGTCTTAAGGGGCCGGCTGCCCGCTGGATTTCCACGAATATCAAGCTGCCGCCCAGGGACAAGCTGCCACCTGTGCCTACTCGTGCTGCTTTCAGAGTGCCCACGGAGCTCTGGAATCTGAGGCCAGGAACGTGGGGTAGTGGGATTTGTTTCCCCGGGCAGAAGCCTGTGTCAGTACCAGGTAGGCCCTTGGTCCTTCGGGGCAGGCAGCCTTCTGGATTTCCACGAATATCAAGGTGCTGCCCAGGGACAAGCTGCCACCTGTGCCAACTCGGGCTGCTTTGAGAGTGCCCATGGAGCTCTGCAAACTGAGACGAGGAACGTGGGGTTTGTGGTTTTTTTTTTCCCCGGGCAGAAGCCTTTGTAAATACCAGGTAGGTCCTCGGCCCTTCGGGGCCGTCAGCCTGCTGGATTTCCACGAAAATCAAGATGCCGCCTAGGGACAAGCTGCGACCTGTGCTAACTCGGGCTGCTTTGAGAGTGCCCACGGAGCTCTTCAAACTCAGATCAGGGCTTGTGGGTTTTCCTTCCTCGGGCAGAAGCTTTGTCAGTACCAGGTAGGCCTTTGGCAGGCAGGGGCCGGCTGCCCGCTAGATTTCCACGAATATCAAGATTCCGCCCAGGGAGAAGCTGCCACCTGTTCCAACTCGGGCTTCATTGAGAGTGTCCACGGAGCTCTGCAAACTGAGACCAGGAACGTGGGGTGGTGGGTTTTGTTTCCCCGGGCAGAAGCTTTTCTCAGTACAAGGTAAGCCTACCGCCCTTCGGGGCTGGCTCCCCCCTGGATTTCCACGAATATCAAGATGCCGCCCAGGCACAAGCTGCCACGTCTGACAACTCGGACTGCATTGTGTCTGCCCATGGAGCTCTGCAAACTGAGACCAGGAACGTGGGGTGATGGGTTTTGTTTTCCCGGGCAGAAGCCTTTGTCCGTGCAAAGTAGTCCCTCAGCCCTTCGGGGCTGGCGGCCTGCTGTATTTCCACGAATATCAAGATGCCGCCCAGGGACAAGCTGCCACCTGTGCCAACTCGGGCTGCTTAGAGAGTGCCCATGGAGCTCTGCAAACTGAAACCAGGAAGGTGTGGGTTTGTGGGTTTTCTTTCCTGGGCAGAAACCTTTGTAAGTACCTGGTAGGCCCTCGGCCCTTCGGGGCCGGCTGCCCACTTGATTTCCACGAATAAGAAGATGCCGCCCGGGTACACGCTGCCACATGTGCCAACTCAGGCTGCTTTGAGAGTGCCCATGGAGCTCTGCAAACTGAGACCAGGAACGTGGGGTGGTGGGGATTTTTTCCCCGGGCAGAAGACTTTGTCAATACCAGGTAGGCACTCGGTCTTAAGGGGCCGGCTGCCCGCTGGATTTCCACGAATATCAAGGTGCTGCCCAGGGACAAGCTGCCACCTGTGCCAACTCGGGCTGCTTTGAGAGTGCCCATGGAGCTCTGCAAACTGAGACCAGGAACGTAGGGTTGTGGTTTTTTTTTCCCGGGCAGAAGCCTGTGTCAGTACCAGGTAGGCCGTTGGCAGGCAGGGGCCGGCTGCCTGCTTGATTTCCACGAATATCAAGATGCCACCCGGGGACAAGCGGCCACCTGTGCCAACTCGCGCTGCTTTGAGAGTGCCCACGGAGCTCTGGAATCTGAGGCCAGGAACGTGGGGTAGTGGGATTTGTTTCCCCGGGCAGAAGCCTTTGTCAGTATCACGTAGGCCCTTGGTCCTTCGGGGCAGGCAGCCTTCTGGATTTCCACGAATATCAAGGTGCTGCCCAGGGACAAGCTGCCACCTGTGCCAACTCGGGCTGCTTTGAGAGTGCCCATGGAGCTCTGCAAACTGAGACGAGGAACGTGGGTTTGTGGTTTTTTTTTCCCCGGGCAGAAGCCTTTGTAAATACCAGGTAGGTCCTCGGCCCTTCGGGGCCGTCAGCCTGCTGGATTTCCACGAAAATCAAGATGCCGCCTAGGGACAAGCTGCGACCTGTGCCAACTCGGGGTGCTTTGAGAGTGCCCACGGAGCTCTTCAAACTCAGATCAGGGCTTGTGGGTTTTCCTTCCTCGGGCAGAAGCTTTGTCAGTACCAGGTAGGCCTTTGGCAGGCAGGGGCCGGCTGCCCGCTAGATTTCCACGAATATCAAGATTCTGCCCAGGGAGAAGCTGCCACCTGTTCCAACTCGGGCTTCATTGAGAGTGTCCACGGAGCTCTGCAAACTGAGACCAGGAACGTGGGGTGGTGGGTTTTGTTTCCCCGGGCAGAAGCTTTTCTCAGTACAAGGTAAGCCTACCGCCCTTCGGGGCTGGCTCCCCCCTGGATTTCCACGAATATCAAGATGCCGCCCAGGCACAAGCTGCCACGTCTGACAACTCGGACTGCATTGTGTCTGCCCATGGAGCTCTGCAAACTGAGACCAGGAACGTGGGGTGATGGGTTTTGTTTTCCCGGGCAGAAGCCTTTGTCCGTGCAAAGTAGTCCCTCAGCCCTTCGGGGCTGGCGGCCTGCTGTATTTCCACGAATATCAAGATGCCGCCCAGGGACAAGCTGCCACCTGTGCCAACTCGGGCTGCTTAGAGAGTGCCCATGGAGCTCTGCAAACTGAAACCAGGAAGGTGTGGGTTTGTGGGTTTTCTTTCCTGGGCAGAAACCTTTGTAAGTACCTGGTAGGCCCTCGGCCCTTCGGGGCCGGCTGCCCACTTGATTTCCACGAATAAGAAGATGCCGCCCGGGTACACGCTGCCACATGTGCCAACTCAGGCTGCTTTGAGAGTGCCCATGGAGCTCTGCAAACTGAGACCAGGAACGTGGGGTGGTGGGGATTTTTTTCCCCGGGTAGAAGACTTTGTCAATACCAGGTAGACACTCGGTCTTAAGGGGCCGGCTGCCCGCTGGATTTCCACGAATATCAAGGTGCTGCCCAGGGACAAGCTGCCACCTGTGCCAACTCGGGCTGCTTTGAGAGTGCCCATGGAGCTCTGCAAACTGAGACCAGGAACGTGGGGTTGTGGTTTTTTTTCCCGGGCAGAAGCCTGTGTCAGTACCAGGTAGGCCGTTGGCAGGCAGGGGCCGGCTGCCTGCTTGATTTCCACGAATATCAAGATGCCACCCGGGGACAAGCGGCCACCTGTGCCAACTCGGGCTGCTTTGAGAGTGCCCATGGAGCTTTGCAAACTGAGACCAGGAACGTGCGGTGGTGGGGATTTTTCCCCCGGGCAGAAGACTTTGTCAATACCAGGTAGGCACTCGGTCTTAAGGGGCTGGCTGCCCGCTGGATTTCCACGAA
Organism: Motacilla alba alba; assembly: GCF_015832195.1. Lineage (NCBI taxonomy): Eukaryota > Metazoa > Chordata > Aves > Passeriformes > Motacillidae > Motacilla > Motacilla alba. The sequence continues at coordinate 3,732 of NW_024037412.1, forward strand.
TATCAAGGTGCTGCCCAGGGACAAGCTGCCACCTGTGCCAACTCGGGCTGCTTTGAGAGTGCCCATGGAGCTCTGCAAACTGAGACCAGGAACGTGGGGTTGTGGTTTTTTTTTCCCGGGCAGAAGCCTGTGTCAGTACCAGGTAGGCCGTTGGCAGGCAGGGGCCGGCTGCCTGCTTGATTTCCACGAATATCAAGATGCCACCCGGGGACAAGCGGCCACCTGTGCCAACTCGCGCTGCTTTGAGAGTGCCCATGGAGCTTTGCAAACTGAGACCAGGAACGTGGGGTGGTGGGGATTTTTCCCCCGGGCAGAAGACTTTGTCAATACCAGGTAGGCACTCGGTCTTAAGGGGCCGGCTGCCCGCTGGATTTCCACGAATATCAAGGTGCCGCCCAGGGACAAGCTGCCACCTGTGCCTACTCGTGCTGCTTTCAGAGTGCCCACGGAGCTCTGGAATCTGAGGCCAGGAACGTGGGGTAGTGGGATTTGTTTCCCCGGGCAGAAGCCTTTGTCAGTACCAGGTAGGCCCTTGGTCCTTCGGGGCAGGCAGCCTTCTGGATTTCCACGAATATCAAGATGCTGCCCAGGGACAAGCTGCCACCTGTGCCAACTCGGGCTGCTTTGAGAGTGCCCATGGAGCTCTGCAAACTGAGACGAGGAACGTGGGTTTGTGGTTTTTTTTTCCCCGGGCAGAAGCCTTTGTAAATACCAGTTAGGTCCTCGGCCCTTCGGGGCCGTCAGCCTGCTGGATTTCCACGAAAATCAAGATGCCGCCTAGGGACAAGCTGCGACCTGTGCCAACTCGGGGTGCTTTGAGAGTGCCCACGGAGCTCTTCAAACTCAGATCAGGGCTTGTGGGTTTTCCTTCCTCGGGCAGAAGCTTTGTCAGTACCAGGTAGGCCTTTGGCAGGCAGGGGCCGGCTGCCCGCTAGATTTCCACGAATATCAAGATTCCGCCCAGGGAGAAGCTGCCACCTGTTCCAACTCGGGCTTCATTGAGAGTGTCCACGGAGCTCTGCAAACTGAGACCAGGAACGTGGGCTGGTGGGTTTTGTTTCCCCGGGCAGAAGCTTTTCTCAGTACAAGGTAAGCCTACCGCCCTTCGGGGCTGGCTCCCCCCTGGATTTCCACGAATATCAAGATGCCGCCCAGGCACAAGCTGCCACGTCTGACAACTCGGACTGCATTGTGTCTGCCCATGGAGCTCTGCAAACTGAGACCAGGAACGTGGGGTGATGGGTTTTGTTTTCCCGGGCAGAAGCCTTTGTCCGTGCAAAGTAGTCCCTCAGCCCTTCGGGGCTGGCGGCCTGCTGTATTTCCACGAATATCAAGATGCCGCCCAGGGACAAGCTGCCACCTGTGCCAACTCGGGCTGCTTAGAGAGTGCCCATGGAGCTCTGCAAACTGAAACCAGGAAGGTGTGGGTTTGTGGGTTTTCTTTCCCCTGGGCAGAAACCTTTGTAAGTACCTGGTAGGCCCTCGGCCCTTCGGGGCCGGCTGCCCACTTGATTTCCACGAATAAGAAGATGCCGCCCGGGTACACGCTGCCACATGTGCCAAGTCAGGCTGCTTTGAGAGTGCCCATGGAGCTCTGCAAACTGAGACCAGGAACGTGGGGTGGTGGGGATTTTTTCCCCGGGCAGAAGACTTTGTCAATACCAGGTAGGCACTCGGTCTTAAGGGGCCGGCTGCCCGCTGGATTTCCACGAATATCAAGGTGCTGCCCAGGGACAAGCTGCCACCTGTGCCAACTCGGGCTGCTTTGAGAGTGCCCATGGAGCTCTGCAAACTGAGACCAGGAACGTAGGGTTGTGGATTTTTTTTCCCGGGCAGAAGCCTGTGTCAGTACCAGGTAGGCCGTTGGCAGGCAGGGGCCGGCTGCCTGCTTGATTTCCACGAATATCAAGATTCCGCCCAGGGAGAAGCTGCCACCTGTGCCAACTCGCGCTGCTTTGAGAGTGCCCATGGAGCTTTGCAAACTGAGACCAGGAACGTGCGGTGGTGGGGATTTTTCCCCCGGGCAGAAGACTTTGTCAATACCAGGTAGGCACTCGGTCTTAAGGGGCTGGCTGCCCGCTGGATTTCCACGAATATCAAGGTGCTGCCCAGGGACAAGCTGCCACCTGTGCCAACTCGGGCTGCTTAGAGAGTGCCCACGGAGCTCTGGAATCTGAGGCCAGGAACGTGGGGTAGTGGGATTTGTTTCCCCGGGCAGAAGCCTTTGTCAGTACCAGGTAGGCCCTTGGTCCTTCGGGGCAGGCAGCCTTCTGGATTTCCACGAATATCAAGGTGCTGCCCAGGGACAAGCTGCCACCTGTGCCAACTCGGGCTGCTTTGAGAGTGCCCATGGAGCTCTGCAAACTGAGACGAGGAACGTGGGTTTGTGGTTTTTTTTTCCCCGGGCAGAAGCCTTTGTAAATACCAGGTAGGTCCTCGGCCCTTCGGGGCCGTCAGCCTGCTGGATTTCCACGAAAATCAAGATGCCGCCTAGGGACAAGCTGCCACCTGTTCCAACTCGGGCTTCATTGAGAGTGTCCACGGAGCTCTGCAAACTGAGACCAGGAACGTGGGGTGGTGGGTTTTGTTTCCCCGGGCAGAAGCCTTTGTCCGTGCAAAGTAGTCCCTCAGCCCTTCGGGGCTGGCGGCCTGCTGTATTTCCACGAATATCAAGATGCCGCCCAGGGACAAGCTGCCACCTGTGCCAACTCGGGCTGCTTTGAGAGTGCCCATGGAGCTCTGCAAACTGAGACCAGGAACGTGGGGTTGTGGTTTTTTTTTCCCGGGCAGAAGCCTGTGTCAGTACCAGGTAGGCCGTTGGCAGGCAGGGGCCGGCTGCCTGCTTGATTTCCATGAATATCAAGATGCCACCCGGGGACAAGCGGCCACCTGTGCCAACTCGCGCTGCTTTGAGAGTGCCCATGGAGCTTTGCAAACTGAGACCAGGAACGTGCGGTGGTGGGGATTTTTCCCCCGGGCAGAAGACTTTGTCAATACCAGGTAGGCACTCGGTCTTAAGGGGCCGGCTGCCCGCTGGATTTCCACGAATATCAAGCTGCCGCCCAGGGACAAGCTGCCACCTGTGCCTACTCGGGCTTCATTGAGAGTGTCCACGGAGCTCTGCAAACTGAGACCAGGAACGTGGGCTGGTGGGTTTTGTTTCCCCGGGCAGAAGCTTTTCTCAGTACAAGGTAAGCCTACCGCCCTTCGGGGCTGGCTCCCCCCTGGATTTCCACGAATATCAAGATGCCGCCCAGGCACAAGCTGCCACGTCTGACAACTCGGACTGCATTGTGTCTGCCCATGGAGCTCTGCAAACTGAGACCAGGAACGTGGGGTGATGGGTTTTGTTTTCCCGGGCAGAAGCCTTTGTCCGTGCAAAGTAGTCCCTCAGCCCTTCGGGGCTGGCGGCCTGCTGTATTTCCACGAATATCAAGATGCCGCCCAGGGACAAGCTGCCACCTGTGCCAACTCGGGCTGCTTAGAGAGTGCCCATGGAGCTCTGCAAACTGAAACCAGGAAGGTGTGGGTTTGTGGGTTTTCTTTCCTGGGCAGAAACCTTTGTAAGTACCTGGTAGGCCCTCGGCCCTTCGGGGCCGGCTGCCCACTTGATTTCCACGAATAAGAAGATGCCGCCCGGGTACACGCTGCCACATGTGCCAACTCAGGCTGCTTTGAGAGTGCCCATGGAGCTCTGCAAACTGAGACCAGGAACGTGGGGTGGTGGGGATTTTTTCCCCGGGCAGAAGACTTTGTCAATACCAGGTAGGCACTCGGTCTTAAGGGGCCGGCTGCCCGCTGGATTTCCACGAATATCAAGGTGCTGCCCAGGGACAAGCTGCCACCTGTGCCAACTCGGGCTGCTTTGAGAGTGCCCATGGAGCTCTGCAAACTGAGACCAGGAACGTAGGGTTGTGGTTTTTTTTTCCCGGGCAGAAGCCTGTGTCAGTACCAGGTAGGCCGTTGGCAGGCAGGGGCCGGCTGCCTGCTTGATTTCCACGAATATCAAGATGCCACCCGGGGACAAGCGGCCACCTGTGCCAACTCGCGCTGCTTTGAGAGTGCCCATGGAGCTTTGCAAACTGAGACCAGGAACGTGCGGTGGTGGGGATTTTTTCCCCGGGCAGAAGACTTTGTCAATACCAGGTAGGCACTCGGTCTTAAGGGGCTGGCTGCCCGCTGGATTTCCACGAATATCAAGGTGCTGCCCAGGGACAAGCTGCCACCTGTGCCAACTCGGGCTGCTTTGAGAGTGCCCATGGACCTCTGCAAACTGAGACCAGGAACGTGGGGTTGTGGTTTTTTTTTCCCGGGCAGAAGCCTGTGTCAGTACCAGGTAGGCCGTTGGCAGGCAGGGGCCGGCTGCCTGCTTGATTTCCACGAATATCAAGATGCCACCCGGGGACAAGCGGCCACCTGTGCCAACTCGCGCTGCTTTGAGAGTGCCCATGGAGCTTTGCAAACTGAGACCAGGAACGTGGGGTGGTGGGGATTTTTCCCCCGGGCAGAAGACTTTGTCAATACCAGGTAGGCACTCGGTCTTAAGGGGCCGGCTGCCCGCTGGATTTCCACGAATATCAAGGTGCCGCCCAGGGACAAGCTGCCACCTGTGCCTACTCGTGCTGCTTTGAGAGTGCCCACGGAGCTCTGGAATCTGAGGCCAGGAACGTGGGGTAGTGGGATTTGTTTCCCCGGGCAGAAGCCTTTGTCAGTACCAGGTAGGCCCTTGGTCCTTCGGGGCAGGCAGCCTTCTGGATTTCCACGAATATCCAGGTGCTGCCCAGGGACAAGCTGCCACCTGTGCCAACTCGGGCTGCTTTGAGAGTGCCCATGGAGCTCTGCAAACTGAGACGAGGAACGTGGGTTTGTGGTTTTTTTTTCCCCGGGCAGAAGCCTTTGTAAATACCAGGTAGGTCCTCGGCCCTTCGGGGCCGTCAGCCTGCTGGATTTCCACGAAAATCAAGATGCCGCCTAGGGACAAGCTGCGACCTGTGCCAACTCGGGGTGCTTTGAGAGTGCCCACGGAGCTCTTCAAACTCAGATCAGGGCTTGTGGGTTTTCCTTCCTCGGGCAGAAGCTTTGTCAGTACCAGGTAGGCCTTTGGCAGGCAGGGGCCGGCTGCCCGCTAGATTTCCACGAATATCAAGATTCCGCCCAGGGAGAAGCTGCCACCTGTTCCAACTCGGGCTTCATTGAGAGTGTCCACGGAGCTCTGCAAACTGAGACCAGGAACGTGGGCTGGTGGGTTTTGTTTCCCCGGGCAGAAGCTTTTCTCAGTACAAGGTAAGCCTACCGCCCTTCGGGGCTGGCTCCCCCCTGGATTTCCACGAATATCAAGATGCCGCCCAGGCACAAGCTGCCACGTCTGACAACTCGGACTGCATTGTGTCTGCCCATGGAGCTCTGCAAACTGAGACCAGGAACGTGGGGTGATGGGTTTTGTTTTCCCGGGCAGAAGCCTTTGTCCGTGCAAAGTAGTCCCTCAGCCCTTCGGGGCTGGCGGCCTGCTGTATTTCCACGAATATCAAGATGCCGCCCAGGGACAAGCTGCCACCTGTGCCAACTCGGGCTGCTTAGAGAGTGCCCATGGAGCTCTGCAAACTGAAACCAGGAAGGTGTGGGTTTGTGGGTTTTCTTTCCTGGGCAGAAACCTTTGTAAGTACCTGGTAGGCCCTCGGCCCTTCGGGGCCGGCTGCCCACTTGATTTCCACGAATAAGAAGATGCCGCCCGGGTACACGCTGCCACATGTGCCAACTCAGGCTGCTTTGAGAGTGCCCATGGAGCTCTGCAAACTGAGACCAGGAACGTGGGGTGGTGGGGATTTTTTCCCCGGGTAGAAGACTTTGTCAATACCAGGTAGGCACTCGGTCTTAAGGGGCCGGCTGCCCGCTGGATTTCCACGAATATCAAGGTGCTGCCCAGGGACAAGCTGCCACCTGTGCCAACTCGGGCTGCTTTGAGAGTGCCCATGGAGCTCTGCAAACTGAGACCAGGAACGTGGGGTGGTGTGGTTTTTTTCCCCCGGGCAGAAGCCTGTGTCAGTACCAGGTAGGCCGTTGGCAGGCAGGGGCCGGCTGCCTGCTTGATTTCCACGAATATCAAGATGCCACCCGGGGACAAGCGGCCACCTGTGCCAACTCGCGCTGCTTTGAGAGTGCCCATGGAGCTTTGCAAACTGAGACCAGGAACGTGCGGTGGTGGGGATTTTTTCCCCGGGCAGAAGACTTTGTCAATACCAGGTAGGCACTCGGTCTTAAGGGGCTGGCTGCCCGCTGGATTTCCACGAATATCAAGGTGCTGCCCAGGGACAAGCTGCCACCTGTGCCAACTCGGGCTGCTTTGAGAGTGCCCATGGAGCTCTGCAAACTGAGACCAGGAACGTGGGGTTGTGGTTTTTTTTTCCCGGGCAGAAGCCTGTGTCAGTACCAGGTAGGCCGTTGGCAGGCAGGGGCCGGCTGCCTGCTTGATTTTGAATATCAAGATGCCACCCGGGGACAAGCGGCCACCTGTGCCAACTCGCGCTGCTTTGAGAGTGCCCATGGAGCTTTGCAAACTGAGACCAGGAACGTGCGGTGGTGGGGATTTTTCCCCCGGGCAGAAGACTTTGTCAATACCAGGTAGGCACTCGGTCCCTAAGGGGCCGGCTGCCCGCTGGATTTCCACGAATATCAAGATGCCGCCCAGGGACAAGCTGCCACCTGTGCCTACTCGTGCTGCTTTGAGAGTGCCCACGGAGCTCTGGAATCTGAGGCCAGGAACGTGGGGTAGTGGGATTTGTTTCCCCGGGCAGAAGCCTTTGTCAGTATCAGGTAGGCCCTTGGTCCTTCGGGGCAGGCAGCCTTCTGGATTTCCACGAATATCAAGGTGCTGCCCAGGGACAAGCTGCCACCTGTGCCAACTCGGGCTGCTTTGAGAGTGCCCATGGAGCTCTGCAAACTGAGACGAGGAACGTGGGTTTGTGGTTTTTTTTTCCCCGGGCAGAAGCCTTTGTAAATACCAGGTAGGTCCTCGGCCCTTCGGGGCCGTCAGCCTGCTGGATTTCCACGAAAATCAAGATGCCGCCTAGGGACAAGCTGCGACCTGTGCCAACTCGGGGTGCTTTGAGAGTGCCCACGGAGCTCTTCAAACTCAGATCAGGGCTTGTGGGTTTTCCTTCCTCGGGCAGAAGCTTTGTCAGTACCAGGTAGGCCTTTGGCAGGCAGGGGCCGGCTGCCCGCTAGATTTCCACGAATATCAAGATTCCGCCCAGGGAGAAGCTGCCACCTGTTCCAACTCGGGCTTCATTGAGAGTGTCCACGGAGCTCTGCAAACTGAGACCAGGAACGTGGGGTGGTGGGTTTTGTTTCCCCGGGCAGAAGCTTTTCTCAGTACAAGGTAAGCCTACCGCCCTTCGGGGCTGGCTCCCCCCTGGATTTCCACGAATATCAAGATGCCGCCCAGGCACAAGCTGCCACGTCTGACAACTCGGACTGCATTGTGTCTGCCCATGGAGCTCTGCAAACTGAGACCAGGAACGTGGGGTGATGGGTTTTGTTTTCCCGGGCAGAAGCCTTTGTCCGTGCAAAGTAGTCCCTCAGCCCTTCGGGGCTGGCGGCCTGCTGTATTTCCACGAATATCAAGATGCCGCCCAGGGACAAGCTGCCACCTGTGCCAACTCGGGCTGCTTAGAGAGTGCCCATGGAGCTCTGCAAACTGAAACCAGGAAGGTGTGGGTTTGTGGGTTTTCTTTCCTGGGCAGAAACCTTTGTAAGTACCTGGTAGGCCCTCGGCCCTTCGGGGCCGGCTGCCCACTTGATTTCCACGAATAAGAAGATGCCGCCCGGGTACACGCTGCCACATGTGCCAACTCAGGCTGCTTTGAGAGTGCCCATGGAGCTCTGCAAACTGAGACCAGGAACGTGGGGTGGTGGGGATTTTTTCCCCGGGTAGAAGACTTTGTCAATACCAGGTAGGCACTCGGTCTTAAGGGGCCGGCTGCCCGCTGGATTTCCACGAATATCAAGGTGCTGCCCAGGGACAAGCTGCCACCTGTGCCAACTCGGGCTGCTTTGAGAGTGCCCATGGAGCTCTGCAAACTGAGACCAGGAACGTGGGGTTGTGGTTTTTTTTTCCCGGGCAGAAGCCTGTGTCAGTACCAGGTAGGCCGTTGGCAGGCAGGGGCCGGCTGCCTGCTTGATTTCCACGAATATCAAGATGCCACCCGGGGACAAGCGGCCACCTGTGCCAACTCGCGCTGCTTTGAGAGTGCCCATGGAGCTTTGCAAACTGAGACCAGGAACGTGCGGTGGTGGGGATTTTTCCCCCGGGCAGAAGACTTTGTCAATACCAGGTAGGCACTCGGTCTTAAGGGGCTGGCTGCCCGCTGGATTTCCACGAATATCAAGGTGCTGCCCAGGGACAAGCTGCCACCTGTGCCAACTCGGGCTGCTTTGAGAGTGCCCATGGAGCTCTGCAAACTGAGACCAGGAACGTGGGGTTGTGGTTTTTTTTTCCCGGGCAGAAGCCTGTGTCAGTACCAGGTAGGCCGTTGGCAGGCAGGGGCCGGCTGCCTGCTTGATTTCCACGAATATCAAGATGCCACCCGGGGACAAGCGGCCACCTGTGCCAACTCGCGCTGCTTTGAGAGTGCCCATGGAGCTTTGCAAACTGAGACCAGGAACGTGGGCTGGTGGGTTTTGTTTCCCCGGGCAGAAGCTTTTCTCAGTACAAGGTAAGCCTACCGCCCTTCGGGGCTGGCTCCCCCCTGGATTTCCACGAATATCAAGATGCCGCCCAGGCACAAGCTGCCACGTCTGACAACTCGGACTGCATTGTGTCTGCCCATGGAGCTCTGCAAACTGAGACCAGGAACGTGGGGTGATGGGTTTTGTTTTCCCGGGCAGAAGCCTTTGTCCGTGCAAAGTAGTCCCTCAGCCCTTCGGGGCTGGCGGCCTGCTGTATTTCCACGAATATCAAGATGCTGCCCAGGGACAAGCTGCCACCTGTGCCAACTCGGGCTGCTTTGAGAGTGCCCATGGAGCTCTGCAAACTGAGACCAGGAACGTGGGGTTGTGGTTTTTTTTTCCCGGGCAGAAGCCTGTGTCAGTACCAGGTAGGCCGTTGGCAGGCAGGGGCCGGCTGCCTGCTTGATTTCCACGAATATCAAGATGCCACCCGGGGACAAGCGGCCACCTGTGCCAACTCGCGCTGCTTTGAGAGTGCCCATGGAGCTTTGCAAACTGAGACCAGGAACGTGCGGTGGTGGGGATTTTTCCCCCGGGCAGAAGACTTTGTCAATACCAGGTAGGCACTCGGTCTTAAGGGGCCGGCTGCCCGCTGGATTTCCACGAATATCAAGCTGCCGCCCAGGGACAAGCTGCCACCTGTGCCTACTCGTGCTGCTTTCAGAGTGCCCACGGAGCTCTGGAATCTGAGGCCAGGAACGTGGGGTAGTGGGATTTGTTTCCCCGGGCAGAAGCCTGTGTCAGTACCAGGTAGGCCCTTGGTCCTTCGGGGCAGGCAGCCTTCTGGATTTCCACGAATATCAAGGTGCTGCCCAGGGACAAGCTGCCACCTGTGCCAACTCGGGCTGCTTTGAGAGTGCCCATGGAGCTCTGCAAACTGAGACGAGGAACGTGGGGTTTGTGGTTTTTTTTTCCCCGGGCAGAAGCCTTTGTAAATACCAGGTAGGTCCTCGGCCCTTCGGGGCCGTCAGCCTGCTGGATTTCCACGAAAATCAAGATGCCGCCTAGGGACAAGCTGCGACCTGTGCTAACTCGGGCTGCTTTGAGAGTGCCCACGGAGCTCTTCAAACTCAGATCAGGGCTTGTGGGTTTTCCTTCCTCGGGCAGAAGCTTTGTCAGTACCAGGTAGGCCTTTGGCAGGCAGGGGCCGGCTGCCCGCTAGATTTCCACGAATATCAAGATTCCGCCCAGGGAGAAGCTGCCACCTGTTCCAACTCGGGCTTCATTGAGAGTGTCCACGGAGCTCTGCAAACTGAGACCAGGAACGTGGGGTGGTGGGTTTTGTTTCCCCGGGCAGAAGCTTTTCTCAGTACAAGGTAAGCCTACCGCCCTTCGGGGCTGGCTCCCCCCTGGATTTCCACGAATATCAAGATGCCGCCCAGGCACAAGCTGCCACGTCTGACAACTCGGACTGCATTGTGTCTGCCCATGGAGCTCTGCAAACTGAGACCAGGAACGTGGGGTGATGGGTTTTGTTTTCCCGGGCAGAAGCCTTTGTCCGTGCAAAGTAGTCCCTCAGCCCTTCGGGGCTGGCGGCCTGCTGTATTTCCACGAATATCAAGATGCCGCCCAGGGACAAGCTGCCACCTGTGCCAACTCGGGCTGCTTAGAGAGTGCCCATGGAGCTCTGCAAACTGAAACCAGGAAGGTGTGGGTTTGTGGGTTTTCTTTCCTGGGCAGAAACCTTTGTAAGTACCTGGTAGGCCCTCGGCCCTTCGGGGCCGGCTGCCCACTTGATTTCCACGAATAAGAAGATGCCGCCCGGGTACACGCTGCCACATGTGCCAACTCAGGCTGCTTTGAGAGTGCCCATGGAGCTCTGCAAACTGAGACCAGGAACGTGGGGTGGTGGGGATTTTTTCCCCGGGCAGAAGACTTTGTCAATACCAGGTAGGCACTCGGTCTTAAGGGGCCGGCTGCCCGCTGGATTTCCACGAATATCAAGGTGCTGCCCAGGGACAAGCTGCCACCTGTGCCAACTCGGGCTGCTTTGAGAGTGCCCATGGAGCTCTGCAAACTGAGACCAGGAACGTAGGGTTGTGGTTTTTTTTTCCCGGGCAGAAGCCTGTGTCAGTACCAGGTAGGCCGTTGGCAGGCAGGGGCCGGCTGCCTGCTTGATTTCCACGAATATCAAGATGCCACCCGGGGACAAGCGGCCACCTGTGCCAACTCGCGCTGCTTTGAGAGTGCCCACGGAGCTCTGGAATCTGAGGCCAGGAACGTGGGGTAGTGGGATTTGTTTCCCCGGGCAGAAGCCTTTGTCAGTATCACGTAGGCCCTTGGTCCTTCGGGGCAGGCAGCCTTCTGGATTTCCACGAATATCAAGGTGCTGCCCAGGGACAAGCTGCCACCTGTGCCAACTCGGGCTGCTTTGAGAGTGCCCATGGAGCTCTGCAAACTGAGACGAGGAACGTGGGTTTGTGGTTTTTTTTTCCCCGGGCAGAAGCCTTTGTAAATACCAGGTAGGTCCTCGGCCCTTCGGGGCCGTCAGCCTGCTGGATTTCCACGAAAATCAAGATGCCGCCTAGGGACAAGCTGCGACCTGTGCCAACTCGGGGTGCTTTGAGAGTGCCCACGGAGCTCTTCAAACTCAGATCAGGGCTTGTGGGTTTTCCTTCCTCGGGCAGAAGCTTTGTCAGTACCAGGTAGGCCTTTGGCAGGCAGGGGCCGGCTGCCCGCTAGATTTCCACGAATATCAAGATTCTGCCCAGGGAGAAGCTGCCACCTGTTCCAACTCGGGCTTCATTGAGAGTGTCCACGGAGCTCTGCAAACTGAGACCAGGAACGTGGGGTGGTGGGTTTTGTTTCCCCGGGCAGAAGCTTTTCTCAGTACAAGGTAAGCCTACCGCCCTTCGGGGCTGGCTCCCCCCTGGATTTCCACGAATATCAAGATGCCGCCCAGGCACAAGCTGCCACGTCTGACAACTCGGACTGCATTGTGTCTGCCCATGGAGCTCTGCAAACTGAGACCAGGAACGTGGGGTGATGGGTTTTGTTTTCCCGGGCAGAAGCCTTTGTCCGTGCAAAGTAGTCCCTCAGCCCTTCGGGGCTGGCGGCCTGCTGTATTTCCACGAATATCAAGATGCCGCCCAGGGACAAGCTGCCACCTGTGCCAACTCGGGCTGCTTAGAGAGTGCCCATGGAGCTCTGCAAACTGAAACCAGGAAGGTGTGGGTTTGTGGGTTTTCTTTCCTGGGCAGAAACCTTTGTAAGTACCTGGTAGGCCCTCGGCCCTTCGGGGCCGGCTGCCCACTTGATTTCCACGAATAAGAAGATGCCGCCCGGGTACACGCTGCCACATGTGCCAACTCAGGCTGCTTTGAGAGTGCCCATGGAGCTCTGCAAACTGAGACCAGGAACGTGGGGTGGTGGGGATTTTTTCCCCGGGTAGAAGACTTTGTCAATACCAGGTAGACACTCGGTCTTAAGGGGCCGGCTGCCCGCTGGATTTCCACGAATATCAAGGTGCTGCCCAGGGACAAGCTGCCACCTGTGCCAACTCGGGCTGCTTTGAGAGTGCCCATGGAGCTCTGCAAACTGAGACCAGGAACGTGGGGTTGTGGTTTTTTTTCCCGGGCAGAAGCCTGTGTCAGTACCAGGTAGGCCGTTGGCAGGCAGGGGCCGGCTGCCTGCTTGATTTCCACGAATATCAAGATGCCACCCGGGGACAAGCGGCCACCTGTGCCAACTCGGGCTGCTTTGAGAGTGCCCATGGAGCTTTGCAAACTGAGACCAGGAACGTGCGGTGGTGGGGATTTTTCCCCCGGGCAGAAGACTTTGTCAATACCAGGTAGGCACTCGGTCTTAAGGGGCTGGCTGCCCGCTGGATTTCCACGAATATCAAGGTGCTGCCCAGGGACAAGCTGCCACCTGTGCCAACTCGGGCTGCTTTGAGAGTGCCCATGGAGCTCTGCAAACTGAGACCAGGAACGTGGGGTTGTGGTTTTTTTTTCCCGGGCAGAAGCCTGTGTCAGTACCAGGTAGGCCGTTGGCAGGCAGGGGCCGGCTGCCTGCTTGATTTCCACGAATATCAAGATGCCACCCGGGGACAAGCGGCCACCTGTGCCAACTCGCGCTGCTTTGAGAGTGCCCATGGAGCTTTGCAAACTGAGACCAGGAACGTGGGGTGGTGGGGATTTTTCCCCCGGGCAGAAGACTTTGTCAATACCAGGTAGGCACTCGGTCTTAAGGGGCCGGCTGCCCGCTGGATTTCCACGAATATCAAGGTGCCGCCCAGGGACAAGCTGCCACCTGTGCCTACTCGTGCTGCTTTCAGAGTGCCCACGGAGCTCTGGAATCTGAGGCCAGGAACGTGGGGTAGTGGGATTTGTTTCCCCGGGCAGAAGCCTTTGTCAGTACCAGGTAGGCCCTTGGTCCTTCGGGGCAGGCAGCCTTCTGGATTTCCACGAATATCAAGATGCTGCCCAGGGACAAGCTGCCACCTGTGCCAACTCGGGCTGCTTTGAGAGTGCCCATGGAGCTCTGCAAACTGAGACGAGGAACGTGGGTTTGTGGTTTTTTTTTCCCCGGGCAGAAGCCTTTGTAAATACCAGTTAGGTCCTCGGCCCTTCGGGGCCGTCAGCCTGCTGGATTTCCACGAAAATCAAGATGCCGCCTAGGGACAAGCTGCGACCTGTGCCAACTCGGGGTGCTTTGAGAGTGCCCACGGAGCTCTTCAAACTCAGATCAGGGCTTGTGGGTTTTCCTTCCTCGGGCAGAAGCTTTGTCAGTACCAGGTAGGCCTTTGGCAGGCAGGGGCCGGCTGCCCGCTAGATTTCCACGAATATCAAGATTCCGCCCAGGGAGAAGCTGCCACCTGTTCCAACTCGGGCTTCATTGAGAGTGTCCACGGAGCTCTGCAAACTGAGACCAGGAACGTGGGCTGGTGGGTTTTGTTTCCCCGGGCAGAAGCTTTTCTCAGTACAAGGTAAGCCTACCGCCCTTCGGGGCTGGCTCCCCCCTGGATTTCCACGAATATCAAGATGCCGCCCAGGCACAAGCTGCCACGTCTGACAACTCGGACTGCATTGTGTCTGCCCATGGAGCTCTGCAAACTGAGACCAGGAACGTGGGGTGATGGGTTTTGTTTTCCCGGGCAGAAGCCTTTGTCCGTGCAAAGTAGTCCCTCAGCCCTTCGGGGCTGGCGGCCTGCTGTATTTCCACGAATATCAAGATGCCGCCCAGGGACAAGCTGCCACCTGTGCCAACTCGGGCTGCTTAGAGAGTGCCCATGGAGCTCTGCAAACTGAAACCAGGAAGGTGTGGGTTTGTGGGTTTTCTTTCCTGGGCAGAAACCTTTGTAAGTACCTGGTAGGCCCTCGGCCCTTCGGGGCCGGCTGCCCACTTGATTTCCACGAATAAGAAGATGCCGCCCGGGTACACGCTGCCACATGTGCCAAGTCAGGCTGCTTTGAGAGTGCCCATGGAGCTCTGCAAACTGAGACCAGGAACGTGGGGTGGTGGGGATTTTTTCCCCGGGCAGAAGACTTTGTCAATACCAGGTAGGCACTCGGTCTTAAGGGGCCGGCTGCCCGCTGGATTTCCACGAATATCAAGGTGCTGCCCAGGGACAAGCTGCCACCTGTGCCAACTCGGGCTGCTTTGAGAGTGCCCATGGAGCTCTGCAAACTGAGACCAGGAACGTAGGGTTGTGTTTTTTTTTTCCCGGGCAGAAGCCTGTGTCAGTACCAGGTAGGCCGTTGGCAGGCAGGGGCCGGCTGCCTGCTTGATTTCCACGAATATCAAGATTCCGCCCAGGGAGAAGCTGCCACCTGTGCCAACTCGCGCTGCTTTGAGAGTGCCCATGGAGCTTTGCAAACTGAGACCAGGAACGTGCGGTGGTGGGGATTTTTCCCCCGGGCAGAAGACTTTGTCAATACCAGGTAGGCACTCGGTCTTAAGGGGCTGGCTGCCCGCTGGATTTCCACGAATATCAAGGTGCTGCCCAGGGACAAGCTGCCACCTGTGCCAACTCGGGCTGCTTAGAGAGTGCCCACGGAGCTCTGGAATCTGAGGCCAGGAACGTGGGGTAGTGGGATTTGTTTCCCCGGGCAGAAGCCTTTGTCAGTACCAGGTAGGCCCTTGGTCCTTCGGGGCAGGCAGCCTTCTGGATTTCCACGAATATCAAGGTGCTGCCCAGGGACAAGCTGCCACCTGTGCCAACTCGGGCTGCTTTGAGAGTGCCCATGGAGCTCTGCAAACTGAGACGAGGAACGTGGGTTTGTGGTTTTTTTTTCCCCGGGCAGAAGCCTTTGTAAATACCAGGTAGGTCCTCGGCCCTTCGGGGCCGTCAGCCTGCTGGATTTCCACGAAAATCAAGATGCCGCCTAGGGACAAGCTGCCACCTGTTCCAACTCGGGCTTCATTGAGAGTGTCCACGGAGCTCTGCAAACTGAGACCAGGAACGTGGGGTGGTGGGTTTTGTTTCCCCGGGCAGAAGCCTTTGTCCGTGCAAAGTAGTCCCTCAGCCCTTCGGGGCTGGCGGCCTGCTGTATTTCCACGAATATCAAGATGCCGCCCAGGGACAAGCTGCCACCTGTGCCAACTCGGGCTGCTTTGAGAGTGCCCATGGAGCTCTGCAAACTGAGACCAGGAACGTGGGGTTGTGGTTTTTTTTTCCCGGGCAGAAGCCTGTGTCAGTACCAGGTAGGCCGTTGGCAGGCAGGGGCCGGCTGCCTGCTTGATTTCCATGAATATCAAGATGCCACCCGGGGACAAGCGGCCACCTGTGCCAACTCGCGCTGCTTTGAGAGTGCCCATGGAGCTTTGCAAACTGAGACCAGGAACGTGCGGTGGTGGGGATTTTTCCCCCGGGCAGAAGACTTTGTCAATACCAGGTAGGCACTCGGTCTTAAGGGGCCGGCTGCCCGCTGGATTTCCACGAATATCAAGCTGCCGCCCAGGGACAAGCTGCCACCTGTGCCTACTCGGGCTTCATTGAGAGTGTCCACGGAGCTCTGCAAACTGAGACCAGGAACGTGGGCTGGTGGGTTTTGTTTCCCCGGGCAGAAGCTTTTCTCAGTACAAGGTAAGCCTACCGCCCTTCGGGGCTGGCTCCCCCCTGGATTTCCACGAATATCAAGATGCCGCCCAGGCACAAGCTGCCACGTCTGACAACTCGGACTGCATTGTGTCTGCCCATGGAGCTCTGCAAACTGAGACCAGGAACGTGGGGTGATGGGTTTTGTTTTCCCGGGCAGAAGCCTTTGTCCGTGCAAAGTAGTCCCTCAGCCCTTCGGGGCTGGCGGCCTGCTGTATTTCCACGAATATCAAGATGCCGCCCAGGGACAAGCTGCCACCTGTGCCAACTCGGGCTGCTTAGAGAGTGCCCATGGAGCTCTGCAAACTGAAACCAGGAAGGTGTGGGTTTGTGGGTTTTCTTTCCTGGGCAGAAACCTTTGTAAGTACCTGGTAGGCCCTCGGCCCTTCGGGGCCGGCTGCCCACTTGATTTCCACGAATAAGAAGATGCCGCCCGGGTACACGCTGCCACATGTGCCAACTCAGGCTGCTTTGAGAGTGCCCATGGAGCTCTGCAAACTGAGACCAGGAACGTGGGGTGGTGGGGATTTTTTCCCCGGGCAGAAGACTTTGTCAATACCAGGTAGGCACTCGGTCTTAAGGGGCCGGCTGCCCGCTGGATTTCCACGAATATCAAGGTGCTGCCCAGGGACAAGCTGCCACCTGTGCCAACTCGGGCTGCTTTGAGAGTGCCCATGGAGCTCTGCAAACTGAGACCAGGAACGTAGGGTTGTGGTTTTTTTTTCCCGGGCAGAAGCCTGTGTCAGTACCAGGTAGGCCGTTGGCAGGCAGGGGCCGGCTGCCTGCTTGATTTCCACGAATATCAAGATGCCACCCGGGGACAAGCGGCCACCTGTGCCAACTCGCGCTGCTTTGAGAGTGCCCATGGAGCTTTGCAAACTGAGACCAGGAACGTGCGGTGGTGGGGATTTTTTCCCCGGGCAGAAGACTTTGTCAATACCAGGTAGGCACTCGGTCTTAAGGGGCTGGCTGCCCGCTGGATTTCCACGAATATCAAGGTGCTGCCCAGGGACAAGCTGCCACCTGTGCCAACTCGGGCTGCTTTGAGAGTGCCCATGGACCTCTGCAAACTGAGACCAGGAACGTGGGGTTGTGGTTTTTTTTTCCCGGGCAGAAGCCTGTGTCAGTACCAGGTAGGCCGTTGGCAGGCAGGGGCCGGCTGCCTGCTTGATTTCCACGAATATCAAGATGCCACCCGGGGACAAGCGGCCACCTGTGCCAACTCGCGCTGCTTTGAGAGTGCCCATGGAGCTTTGCAAACTGAGACCAGGAACGTGGGGTGGTGGGGATTTTTCCCCCGGGCAGAAGACTTTGTCAATACCAGGTAGGCACTCGGTCTTAAGGGGCCGGCTGCCCGCTGGATTTCCACGAATATCAAGGTGCCGCCCAGGGACAAGCTGCCACCTGTGCCTACTCGTGCTGCTTTGAGAGTGCCCACGGAGCTCTGGAATCTGAGGCCAGGAACGTGGGGTAGTGGGATTTGTTTCCCCGGGCAGAAGCCTTTGTCAGTACCAGGTAGGCCCTTGGTCCTTCGGGGCAGGCAGCCTTCTGGATTTCCACGAATATCCAGGTGCTGCCCAGGGACAAGCTGCCACCTGTGCCAACTCGGGCTGCTTTGAGAGTGCCCATGGAGCTCTGCAAACTGAGACGAGGAACGTGGGTTTGTGGTTTTTTTTTCCCCGGGCAGAAGCCTTTGTAAATACCAGGTAGGTCCTCGGCCCTTCGGGGCCGTCAGCCTGCTGGATTTCCACGAAAATCAAGATGCCGCCTAGGGACAAGCTGCGACCTGTGCCAACTCGGGGTGCTTTGAGAGTGCCCACGGAGCTCTTCAAACTCAGATCAGGGCTTGTGGGTTTTCCTTCCTCGGGCAGAAGCTTTGTCAGTACCAGGTAGGCCTTTGGCAGGCAGGGGCCGGCTGCCCGCTAGATTTCCACGAATATCAAGATTCCGCCCAGGGAGAAGCTGCCACCTGTTCCAACTCGGGCTTCATTGAGAGTGTCCACGGAGCTCTGCAAACTGAGACCAGGAACGTGGGCTGGTGGGTTTTGTTTCCCCGGGCAGAAGCTTTTCTCAGTACAAGGTAAGCCTACCGCCCTTCGGGGCTGGCTCCCCCCTGGATTTCCACGAATATCAAGATGCCGCCCAGGCACAAGCTGCCACGTCTGACAACTCGGACTGCATTGTGTCTGCCCATGGAGCTCTGCAAACTGAGACCAGGAACGTGGGGTGATGGGTTTTGTTTTCCCGGGCAGAAGCCTTTGTCCGTGCAAAGTAGTCCCTCAGCCCTTCGGGGCTGGCGGCCTGCTGTATTTCCACGAATATCAAGATGCCGCCCAGGGACAAGCTGCCACCTGTGCCAACTCGGGCTGCTTAGAGAGTGCCCATGGAGCTCTGCAAACTGAAACCAGGAAGGTGTGGGTTTGTGGGTTTTCTTTCCTGGGCAGAAACCTTTGTAAGTACCTGGTAGGCCCTCGGCCCTTCGGGGCCGGCTGCCCACTTGATTTCCACGAATAAGAAGATGCCGCCCGGGTACACGCTGCCACATGTGCCAACTCAGGCTGCTTTGAGAGTGCCCATGGAGCTCTGCAAACTGAGACCAGGAACGTGGGGTGGTGGGGATTTTTTCCCCGGGTAGAAGACTTTGTCAATACCAGGTAGGCACTCGGTCTTAAGGGGCCGGCTGCCCGCTGGATTTCCACGAATATCAAGGTGCTGCCCAGGGACAAGCTGCCACCTGTGCCAACTCGGGCTGCTTTGAGAGTGCCCATGGAGCTCTGCAAACTGAGACCAGGAACGTGGGGTTGTGGTTTTTTTTTCCCGGGCAGAAGCCTGTGTCAGTACCAGGTAGGCCGTTGGCAGGCAGGGGCCGGCTGCCTGCTTGATTTCCACGAATATCAAGATGCCACCCGGGGACAAGCGGCCACCTGTGCCAACTCGCGCTGCTTTGAGAGTGCCCATGGAGCTTTGCAAACTGAGACCAGGAACGTGCGGTGGTGGGGATTTTTTCCCCGGGCAGAAGACTTTGTCAATACCAGGTAGGCACTCGGTCTTAAGGGGCTGGCTGCCCGCTGGATTTCCACGAATATCAAGGTGCTGCCCAGGGACAAGCTGCCACCTGTGCCAACTCGGGCTGCTTTGAGAGTGCCCATGGACCTCTGCAAACTGAGACCAGGAACGTGGGGTTGTGGTTTTTTTTTCCCGGGCAGAAGCCTGTGTCAGTACCAGGTAGGCCGTTGGCAGGCAGGGGCCGGCTGCCTGCTTGATTTCCATGAATATCAAGATGCCACCCGGGGACAAGCGGCCACCTGTGCCAACTCGCGCTGCTTTGAGAGTGCCCATGGAGCTTTGCAAACTGAGACCAGGAACGTGCGGTGGTGGGGATTTTTCCCCCGGGCAGAAGACTTTGTCAATACCAGGTAGGCACTCGGTCTTAAGGGGCCGGCTGCCCGCTGGATTTCCACGAATATCAAGCTGCCGCCCAGGGACAAGCTGCCACCTGTGCCTACTCGTGCTGCTTTCAGAGTGCCCACGGAGCTCTGGAATCTGAGGCCAGGAACGTGGGGTAGTGGGATTTGTTTCCCCGGGCAGAAGCCTTTGTCAGTACCAGGTAGGCCCTTGGTCCTTCGGGGCAGGCAGCCTTCTGGATTTCCACGAATATCAAGGTGCTGCCCAGGGACAAGCTGCCACCTGTGCCAACTCGGGCTGCTTTGAGAGTGCCCATGGAGCTCTGCAAACTGAGACGAGGAACGTGGGGTTTGTGGTTTTTTTTTCCCCGGGCAGAAGCCTTTGTAAATACCAGGTAGGTCCTCGGCCCTTCGGGGCCGTCAGCCTGCTGGATTTCCACGAAAATCAAGATGCCGCCTAGGGACAAGCTGCGACCTGTGCTAACTCGGGCTGCTTTGAGAGTGCCCACGGAGCTCTTCAAACTCAGATCAGGGCTTGTGGGTTTTCCTTCCTCGGGCAGAAGCTTTGTCAGTACCAGGTAGGCCTTTGGCAGGCAGGGGCCGGCTGCCCGCTAGATTTCCACGAATATCAAGATTCCGCCCAGGGAGAAGCTGCCACCTGTTCCAACTCGGGCTTCATTGAGAGTGTCCACGGAGCTCTGCAAACTGAGACCAGGAACGTGGGCTGGTGGGTTTTGTTTCCCCGGGCAGAAGCTTTTCTCAGTACAAGGTAAGCCTACCGCCCTTCGGGGCTGGCTCCCCTCTGGATTTCCACGAATATCAAGATGCCGCCCAGGCACAAGCTGCCACGTCTGACAACTCAGACTGCATTGTGTCTGCCCATGGAGCTCTGCAAACTGAGACCAGGAACGTGGGGTGATGGGTTTTGTTTTCCCGGGCAGAAGCCTTTGTCCGTGCAAAGTAGTCCCTCAGCCCTTCGGGGCTGGCGGCCTGCTGTATTTCCACGAATATCAAGATGCCGCCCAGGGACAAGCTGCCACCTGTGCCAACTCGGGCTGCTTAGAGAGTGCCCATGGAGCTCTGCAAACTGAAACCAGGAAGGTGTGGGTTTGTGGGTTTTCTTTCCTGGGCAGAAACCTTTGTAAGTACCTGGTAGGCCCTCGGCCCTTCGGGGCCAGCTGCCCACTTGATTTCCACGAATAAGAAGATGCCGCCCGGGTACACGCTGCCACATGTGCCAAGTCAGGCTGCTTTGAGAGTGCCCATGGAGCTCTGCAAACTGAAACCAGGAACGTGGGGTGGTGGGGATTTTTTCCCCGGGCAGAAGACTTTGTCAATACCAGGTAGGCACTCGGTCTTAAGGGGCCGGCTGCCCGCTGGATTTCCACGAATATCAAGGTGCTGCCCAGGGACAAGCTGCCACCTGTGCCAACTCGGGCTGCTTTGAGAGTGCCCATGGAGCTCTGCAAACTGAGACCAGGAACGTAGGGTTGTGGATTTTTTTTCCCGGGCAGAAGCCTGTGTCAGTACCAGGTAGGCCGTTGGCAGGCAGGGGCCGGCTGCCTGCTTGATTTCCACGAATATCAAGATTCCGCCCAGGGAGAAGCTGCCACCTGTGCCAACTCGCGCTGCTTTGAGAGTGCCCATGGAGCTTTGCAAACTGAGACCAGGAACGTGCGGTGGTGGGGATTTTTCCCCCGGGCAGAAGACTTTGTCAATACCAGGTAGGCACTCGGTCTTAAGGGGCTGGCTGCCCGCTGGATTTCCACGAATATCAAGGTGCTGCCCAGGGACAAGCTGCCACCTGTGCCAACTCGGGCTGCTTTCAGAGTGCCCACGGAGCTCTGGAATCTGAGGCCAGGAACGTGGGGTAGTGGGATTTGTTTCCCCGGGCAGAAGCCTTTGTCAGTACCAGGTAGGCCCTTGGTCCTTCGGGGCAGGCAGCCTTCTGGATTTCCACGAATATCAAGGTGCTGCCCAGGGACAAGCTGCCACCTGTGCCAACTCGGGCTGCTTTGAGAGTGCCCATGGAGCTCTGCAAACTGAGACGAGGAACGTGGGTTTGTGGTTTTTTTTTTCCCGGGCAGAAGCCTTTGTAAATACCAGGTAGGTCCTCGGCCCTTCGGGGCCGTCAGCCTGCTGGATTTCCACGAAAATCAAGATGCCGCCTAGGGACAAGCTGCCACCTGTTCCAACTCGGGCTTCATTGAGAGTGTCCACGGAGCTCTGCAAACTGAGACCAGGAACGTGGGCTGGTGGGTTTTGTTTCCCCGGGCAGAAGCTTTTCTCAGTACAAGGTAAGCCTACCGCCCTTCGGGGCTGGCTCCCCCCTGGATTTCCACGAATATCAAGATGCCGCCCAGGCACAAGCTGCCACGTCTGACAACTCGGACTGCATTGTGTCTGCCCATGGAGCTCTGCAAACTGAGACCAGGAACGTGGGGTGATGGGTTTTGTTTTCCCGGGCAGAAGCCTTTGTCCGTGCAAAGTAGTCCCTCAGCCCTTCGGGGCTGGCGGCCTGCTGTATTTCCACGAATATCAAGATGCCGCCCAGGGACAAGCTGCCACCTGTGCCAACTCGGGCTGCTTTGAGAGTGCCCATGGAGCTCTGCAAACTGAGACCAGGAACGTGGGGTTGTGGTTTTTTTTTCCCGGGCAGAAGCCTGTGTCAGTACCAGGTAGGCCGTTGGCAGGCAGGGGCCGGCTGCCTGCTTGATTTCCACGAATATCAAGATGCCACCCGGGGACAAGCGGCCACCTGTGCCAACTCGCGCTGCTTTGAGAGTGCCCATGGAGCTTTGCAAACTGAGACCAGGAACGTGCGGTGGTGGGGATTTTTCCCCCGGGCAGAAGACTTTGTCAATACCAGGTAGGCACTCGGTCTTAAGGGGCCGGCTGCCCGCTGGATTTCCACGAATATCAAGCTGCCGCCCAGGGACAAGCTGCCACCTGTGCCTACTCGTGCTGCTTTGAGAGTGCCCACGGAGCTCTGGAATCTGAGGCCAGGAACGTGGGGTAGTGGGATTTGTTTCCCCGGGCAGAAGCCTGTGTCAGTACCAGGTAGGCCCTTGGTCCTTCGGGGCAGGCAGCCTTCTGGATTTCCACGAATATCAAGGTGCTGCCCAGGGACAAGCTGCCACCTGTGCCAACTCGGGCTGCTTTGAGAGTGCCCATGGAGCTCTGCAAACTGAGACCAGGAACGTGGGGTTTGTGGTTTTTTTTTCCCCGGGCAGAAGCCTTTGTAAATACCAGGTAGGTCCTCGGCCCTTCGGGGCCGTCAGCCTGCTGGATTTCCACGAAAATCAAGATGCCGCCTAGGGACAAGCTGCGACCTGTGCTAACTCGGGCTGCTTTGAGAGTGCCCACGGAGCTCTTCAAACTCAGATCAGGGCTTGTGGGTTTTCCTTCCTCGGGCAGAAGCTTTGTCAGTACCAGGTAGGCCTTTGGCAGGCAGGGGCCGGCTGCCCGCTAGATTTCCACGAATATCAAGATTCCGCCCAGGGAGAAGCTGCCACCTGTTCCAACTCGGGCTTCATTGAGAGTGTCCACGGAGCTCTGCAAACTGAGACCAGGAACGTGGGCTGGTGGGTTTTGTTTCCCCGGGCAGAAGCTTTTCTCAGTACAAGGTAAGCCTACCGCCCTTCGGGGCTGGCTCCCCCCTGGATTTCCACGAATATCAAGATGCCGCCCAGGCACAAGCTGCCACGTCTGACAACTCGGACTGCATTGTGTCTGCCCATGGAGCTCTGCAAACTGAGACCAGGAACGTGGGGTGATGGGTTTTGTTTTCCCGGGCAGAAGCCTTTGTCCGTGCAAAGTAGTCCCTCAGCCCTTCGGGGCTGGCGGCCTGCTGTATTTCCACGAATATCAAGATGCCGCCCAGGGACAAGCTGCCACCTGTGCCAACTCGGGCTGCTTAGAGAGTGCCCATGGAGCTCTGCAAACTGAAACCAGGAAGGTGTGGGTTTGTGGGTTTTCTTTCCTGGGCAGAAACCTTTGTAAGTACCTGGTAGGCCCTCGGCCCTTCGGGGCCGGCTGCCCACTTGATTTCCACGAATAAGAAGATGCCGCCCGGGTACACGCTGCCACATGTGCCAACTCAGGCTGCTTTGAGAGTGCCCATGGAGCTCTGCAAACTGAGACCAGGAACGTGGGGTGGTGGGGATTTTTTCCCCGGGTAGAAGACTTTGTCAATACCAGGTAGGCACTCGGTCTTAAGGGGCCGGCTGCCCGCTGGATTTCCACGAATATCAAGGTGCTGCCCAGGGACAAGCTGCCACCTGTGCCAACTCGGGCTGCTTTGAGAGTGCCCATGGAGCTCTGCAAACTGAGACCAGGAACGTAGGGTTGTGGTTTTTTTTTCCCGGGCAGAAGCCTGTGTCAGTACCAGGTAGGCCGTTGGCAGGCAGGGGCCGGCTGCCTGCTTGATTTCCACGAATATCAAGATGCCACCCGGGGACAAGCGGCCACCTGTGCCAACTCGCGCTGCTTTGAGAGTGCCCATGGAGCTTTGCAAACTGAGACCAGGAACGTGCGGTGGTGGGGATTTTTTCCCCGGGCAGAAGACTTTGTCAATACCAGGTAGGCACTCGGTCTTAAGGGGCCGGTTGCCCGCTGGATTTCCACGAATATCAAGCTGCCGCCCAGGGAGAAGCTGCCACCTGTGCCTACTCGTGCTGCTTTCAGAGTGCCCACGGAGCTCTGGAATCTGAGGCCAGGAACGTGGGGTAGTGGGATTTGTTTCCCCGGGCAGAAGCCTTTGTCAGTACCAGGTAGGCCCTTGGTCCTTCGGGGCAGGCAGCCTTCTGGATTTCCACGAATATCAAGGTGCTGCCCAGGGACAAGCTGCCACCTGTGCCAACTCGGGCTGCTTTGAGAGTGCCCATGGAGCTCTGCAAACTGAGACGAGGAACGTGGGTTTGTGGTTTTTTTTTTCCCGGGCAGAAGCCTTTGTAAATACCAGGTAGGTCCTCGGCCCTTCGGGGCCGTCAGCCTGCTGGATTTCCACGAAAATCAAGATGCCGCCTAGGGACAAGCTGCCACCTGTTCCAACTCGGGCTTCATTGAGAGTGTCCACGGAGCTCTGCAAACTGAGACCAGGAACGTGGGGTGGTGGGTTTTGTTTCCCCGGGCAGAAGCTTTTCTCAGTACAAGGTAAGCCTACCGCCCTTCGGGGCTGGCTCCCCCCTGGATTTCCACGAATATCAAGATGCCGCCCAGGCACAAGCTGCCACGTCTGACAACTCGGACTGCATTGTGTCTGCCCATGGAGCTCTGCAAACTGAGACCAGGAACGTGGGGTGATGGGTTTTGTTTTCCCGGGCAGAAGCCTTTGTCCGTGCAAAGTAGTCCCTCAGCCCTTCGGGGCTGGCGGCCTGCTGTATTTCCACGAATATCAAGATGCCGCCCAGGGACAAGCTGCCACCTGTGCCAACTCGGGCTGCTTTGAGAGTGCCCATGGAGCTCTGCAAACTGAGACCAGGAACGTGGGGTTGTGGTTTTTTTTTCCCGGGCAGAAGCCTGTGTCAGTACCAGGTAGGCCGTTGGCAGGCAGGGGCCGGCTGCCTGCTTGATTTCCACGAATATCAAGATGCCACCCGGGGACAAGCGGCCACCTGTGCCAACTCGCGCTGCTTTGAGAGTGCCCATGGAGCTTTGCAAACTGAGACCAGGAACGTGCGGTGGTGGGGATTTTTCCCCCGGGCAGAAGACTTTGTCAATACCAGGTAGGCACTCGGTCTTAAGGGGCCGGCTGCCCGCTGGATTTCCACGAATATCAAGCTGCCGCCCAGGGACAAGCTGCCACCTGTGCCTACTCGTGCTGCTTTGAGAGTGCCCACGGAGCTCTGGAATCTGAGGCCAGGAACGTGGGGTAGTGGGATTTGTTTCCCCGGGCAGAAGCCTGTGTCAGTACCAGGTAGGCCCTTGGTCCTTCGGGGCAGGCAGCCTTCTGGATTTCCACGAATATCAAGGTGCTGCCCAGGGACAAGCTGCCACCTGTGCCAACTCGGGCTGCTTTGAGAGTGCCCATGGAGCTCTGCAAACTGAGACGAGGAACGTGGGGTTTGTGGTTTTTTTTTTCCCCGGGCAGAAGCCTTTGTAAATACCAGGTAGGTCCTCGGCCCTTCGGGGCCGTCAGCCTGCTGGATTTCCACGAAAATCAAGATGCCGCCTAGGGACAAGCTGCGACCTGTGCTAACTCGGGCTGCTTTGAGAGTGCCCACGGAGCTCTTCAAACTCAGATCAGGGCTTGTGGGTTTTCCTTCCTCGGGCAGAAGCTTTGTCAGTACCAGGTAGGCCTTTGGCAGGCAGGGGCCGGCTGCCCGCTAGATTTCCACGAATATCAAGATTCCGCCCAGGGAGAAGCTGCCACCTGTTCCAACTCGGGCTTCATTGAGAGTGTCCACGGAGCTCTGCAAACTGAGACCAGGAACGTGGGCTGGTGGGTTTTGTTTCCCCGGGCAGAAGCTTTTCTCAGTACAAGGTAAGCCTACCGCCCTTCGGGGCTGGCTCCCCCCTGGATTTCCACGAATATCAAGATGCCGCCCAGGCACAAGCTGCCACGTCTGACAACTCGGACTGCATTGTGTCTGCCCATGGAGCTCTGCAAACTGAGACCAGGAACGTGGGGTGATGGGTTTTGTTTTCCCGGGCAGAAGCCTTTGTCCGTGCAAAGTAGTCCCTCAGCCCTTCGGGGCTGGCGGCCTGCTGTATTTCCACGAATATCAAGATGCCGCCCAGGGACAAGCTGCCACCTGTGCCAACTCGGGCTGCTTAGAGAGTGCCCATGGAGCTCTGCAAACTGAAACCAGGAAGGTGTGGGTTTGTGGGTTTTCTTTCCTGGGCAGAAACCTTTGTAAGTACCTGGTAGGCCCTCGGCCCTTCGGGGCCGGCTGCCCACTTGATTTCCACGAATAAGAAGATGCCGCCCGGGTACACGCTGCCACATGTGCCAACTCAGGCTGCTTTGAGAGTGCCCATGGAGCTCTGCAAACTGAGACCAGGAACGTGGGGTGGTGGGGATTTTTTCCCCGGGTAGAAGACTTTGTCAATACCAGGTAGGCACTCGGTCTTAAGGGGCCGGCTGCCCGCTGGATTTCCACGAATATCAAGATGCCTGCCCAGGGACAAGCTGCCACCTGTGCCAACTCGGGCTGCTTTGAGAGTGCCCATGGAGCTCTTCAAACTGAGACCAGGAACGTGGGGTTGTGGTTTTTTTTTCCCGGGCAGAAGCCTGTGTCAGTACCAGGTAGGCCGTTGGCAGGCAGGGGCCGGCTGCCTGCTTGATTTCCACGAATATCAAGATTCCGCCCAGGGAGAAGCTGCCACCTGTTCCAACTCGGGCATCATTGAGAGTGTCCATGGAGCTCTGCAAACTGAGACCAGGAACGTGGGCTGGTGGGTTTTGTTTCCCCGGGCAGAAGCTTTTCTCAGTACAAGGTAAGCCTACCGCCCTTCGGGGCTGGCTCCCCCCTGGATTTCCACGAATATCAAGATGCCGCCCAGGCACAAGCTGCCACGTCTGACAACTCGGACTGCATTGTGTCTGCCCATGGAGCTCTGCAAACTGAGACCAGGAACGTGGGGTGATGGGTTTTGTTTTCCCGGGCAGAAGCCTTTGTCCGTGCAAAGTAGTCCCTCAGCCCTTCGGGGCTGGCGGCCTGCTGTATTTCCACGAATATCAAGATGCCACCCGGGGACAAGCTGCCACCTGTGCCAACTCGCGCTGCTTTGAGAGTGCCCATGGAGCTTTGCAAACTGAGACCAGGAACGTGCGGTGGTGGGGATTTTTCCCCCGGGCAGAAGACTTTGTCAATACCAGGTAGGCACTCGGTCTTAAGGGGCCGGCTGCCGGCTGGATTTCCACGAATATCAAGCTGCCGCCCAGGGACAAGCTGCCACCTGTGCCTACTCGTGCTGCTTTGAGAGTGCCCACGGAGCTCTGGAATCTGAGGCCAGGAACGTGGGGTAGTGGGATTTGTTTCCCCGGGCAGAAGCCTTTGTCAGTACCAGGTAGGCCCTTGGTCCTTCGGGGCAGGCAGCCTTCTGGATTTCCATGAATATCAAGGTGCTGCCCAGGGACAAGCTGCCACCTGTGCCAACTCGGGCTGCTTTGAGAGTGCCCATGGAGCTCTGCAAACTGAGAACAGGAACGTGGGGTTGTGGTTTTTTTTCCCCGGGCAGAAGCCTTTGTAAATACCAGGTAGGTCCTCGGCCCTTCGGGGCCGTCAGCCTGCTGGATTTCCACGAAAATCAAGATGCCGCCTAGGGACAAGCTGCGACCTGTGCCAACTCGGGGTGCTTTGAGAGTGCCCACGGAGCTCTTCAAACTCAGATCAGGGCTTGTGGGTTTTCCTTCCTCGGGCAGAAGCTTTGTCAGTACCAGGTAGGCCTTTGGCAGGCAGGGGCCGGCTGCCCGCTAGATTTCCACGAATATCAAGATTCCGCCCAGGGAGAAGCTGCCACCTGTTCCAACTCGGGCTTCATTGAGAGTGTCCACGGAGCTCTGCAAACTGAGACCAGGAACGTGGGCTGGTGGGTTTTGTTTCCCCGGGCAGAAGCTTTTCTCAGTACAAGGTAAGCCTACCGCCCTTCGGGGCTGGCTCCCCCCTGGATTTCCACGAATATCAAGATGCCGCCCAGGCACAAGCTGCCACGTCTGACAACTCGGACTGCATTGTGTCTGCCCATGGAGCTCTGCAAACTGAGACCAGGAACGTGGGGTGATAGGTTTTGTTTTCCCGGGCAGAAGCCTTTGTCCGTGCAAAGTAGTCCCTCAGCCCTTCGGGGCTGGCGGCCTGCTGTATTTCCACGAATATCAAGATGCCGCCCAGGGACAAGCTGCCACCTGTGCCAACTCGGGCTGCTTAGAGAGTGCCCATGGAGCTCTGCAAACTGAAACCAGGAAGGTGTGGGTTTGTGGGTTTTCTTTCCTGGGCAGAAACCTTTGTAAGTACCTGGTAGGCCCTCGGCCCTTCGGGGCCGGCTGCCCACTTGATTTCCACGAATAAGAAGATGCCGCCCGGGTACACGCTGCCACATGTGCCAACTCAGGCTGCTTTGAGAGTGCCCATGGAGCTCTGCAAACTGAGACCAGGAACGTGGGGTGGTGGGGATTTTTTCCCCGGGCAGAAGACTTTGTCAATACCAGGTAGGCACTCGGTCTTAAGGGGCCGGCTGCCCGCTGGATTTCCACGAATATCAAGGTGCTGCCCAGGGACAAGCTGCCACCTGTGCCAACTCGGGCTGCTTTGAGAGTGCCCATGGAGCTCTGCAAACTGAGACCAGGAACGTGGGTTTGTGGTTTTTTTTTCCCGGGCAGAAGCCTGTGTCAGTACTAGGTAGGCCGTTGGCAGGCAGGGGCCGGCTGCCTGCTTGATTTCCACGAATATCAAGATGCCACCCGGGGACAAGCGGCCACCTGTGCCAACTCGCGCTGCTTTGAGAGTGCCCATGGAGCTTTGCAAACTGAGACCAGGAACGTGGGGTGGTGGGGATTTTTCCCCCGGGCAGAAGACTTTGTCAATACCAGGTAGGCACTCGGTCTTAAGGGGCCGGCTGCCGGCTGGATTTCCACGAATATCAAGATGCCGCCCAGGGACAAGCTGCCACCTGTGCCTACTCGTGCTGCTTTCAGAGTGCCCACGGAGCTCTGGAATCTGAGGCCAGGAACGTGGGGTAGTGGGATTTGTTTCCCCGGGCAGAAGCCTTTGTCAGTACCAGGTAGGCCCTTGGTCCTTCGGGGCAGGCAGCCTTCTGGATTTCCACGAATATCAAGGTGCCGCCCAGGGACAAGCTGCCACCTGTGCCAACTCGGGGTGCTTTGAGAGTGCCCACGGAGTTCTTCAAACTTAGATCAGGGCTTGTGGGTTTTCCTTCCTCGGGCAGAAGCTTTGTCAGTACCAGGTAGGCCTTTGGCAGGCAGGGGCCGGCTGCCCGCTAGATTTCCACGAATATCAAGATTCCGCCCAGGGAGAAGCTGCCACCTGTTCCAACTTGGGCTTCATTGAGAGTGTCCACGGAGCTCTGCAAACTGAGACCAGGAACGTGGGGTGGTGGGTTTTGTTTCCCCGGGCAGAAGCTTTTCTCAGTACAAGGTAAGCCTACTGCCCTTCGGGGCTGGCTCCCCCCTGGATTTCCACGAATATCAAGATGCCGCCCAGGCACAAGCTGCCACGTCTGACAACTCGGACTGCATTGTGTCTGCCCATGGAGCTCTGCAAACTGAGACCCGGAACGTGGGGTGGTGAGTTTTGTTTCCCCACGCAGAAGCCTTTGTCTGTACCAGGTAGGCCCTTGTTACTTAGGGGCAGGCTGGCAGCAGGATTTCCACAAATCTGAAGATGCTGCCCAGGGACAAGCTGCCACCTGTGCCAACTCGGGCTGCTTAGAGTGTGCCCATGGAGCTCTGCAAACTGAGACCAGGAAGGTGGGGTGGTGGGTTTTCTTTCCTGGGCAGAAACCTTTGTAAGTACCTGGTAGGCCCTCGGCCCTTCGCGGCCGGCTGCCCAATTGATTTCCACGAATAAGAAGATGCCGCCCGGGTACACGCTGCCACCTGTGCCAACTCGGGCTGCTTTGAGAGTGCCCATGGAGCTCTGCAAACTGAGACGAGGAACGTGGGGTTGTGGTTTTTTTTTCCCCGGGCAGAAGCCTTTGTAAATACCAGGTAGGTCCTCGGCCCTTCGGGGCCGTCAGCCTGCTGGATTTCCACCAATATCCAGATACCGCCTAGGGACAAGCTGCGACCTGTGCCAACTTGGGCTGCTTTGAGAGTGCCCACGGAGCTCTTCAAACTCAGATCAGGGCTTGTGGGTTTTGCTTCCTCGGGCAGAAGCCTTTGTCAGTACCAGGTAGGCCTTTGGCAGGCAGGGGCCGGCTGCCCGCTTGATTTCCTCGAATATCAAGGTGCCACCCGGGGACAAGCTGCCACCTGTGCCAACTCGGGCAGCTTTGAGAGTGCCCATGGAGCTTTGCAAACTGAGACGAGGAACGTGGGGTGGTGGGTTATGTTTCCCCAGGCAGAAGCCTTTGTCAGTACCCGGCAGGCCCTTGGCCCTTCAGGGCCGGTTGTCCGCTGGATTTCCGCGAATATCAAGATGCCGCCCAGGGACAAGCGGCCACCTGTGCCAACACGAGCTGCTTTGAGAGTGCCCATGGAGCTCTGCAAACTGAGACCAGGAACGTGGGGTGGTGGTTTTTCTTTCCCCAGGCAGAAGCCTTTGTCTGTACCCGGTAGGCGCTCGTCCCTTAGGGGCCGGCTGCATGCTTGATTTCTACGAATCTGAAGATGCTGCCCTGGTACAAGCTGCCACCTGTGCCAATTCGGACTGCTTTGAGAGTGCGCATGGAGCTCTGCAAACTGAGACCTGGAACGTGGGGTGGTGGGTTTTGTTTCCCCGGGCAGAAGCCTTTGACAATACCAGGTAGGCCCTCGGCCCTTCGGGGCCGTCAGCCTGCTGGATTTCCACGAAAATCAAGATGCCTGTCAGGGACAAGCCGCCACATGTGCCAACTCGGGGTGCTTTGAGAGTGCCCACGGAGCTCTTCAAACTGGGATCAGGAACGTGGGGATGGATTTTGTTTCCCTGGGTAGAAGCCATTGTCAGTACCAGGTAGGTTATCAAGATGCCGCCCAGGGACAAGCTGCTACCTGTGCCAACTCGGGCTGCTTTGAGGGTGCCTATGGAGCTCTGCAAACTGAGACCAGGAATGTGGGCTGGTGGGTTTTGTTTCCCCGGGCAGAAGCATTTGTCAGTACCAGGTAGGCCTTCGGTAGGCAGGGGCCGGGGGTCTGCTGGATTTCCACGAATATCAAGATGCCGCCCAGGGACAAGCTGCCTCCTGTGCCAACTTGGGCTTCTTTGAGAGTGCCCACGGAGCTCTGCAAACTGAGACCAACAATGTGGGTGGGTGGGTTTTGTTTCCTCGGTCAGAAGCCTTTGTCAGTATTAGGTAGGCCCTTCTTCCTCAGGGTCCAGCTGGCTGCTGGATTTCCACGAATATGAAGATGCCACCCAGGCACAAGCTGCCACCTGTGCCAACTCGGGCTGCTTTGAAAGTGCGCATGGAGCTCTGCAAACTGAGACCAGGAACGTGGGGTCGTGGGTTTTGTTTCCCCGGGCAGAAACATTTGTCAGTACCAGGCAGGCACTCGGAAGGCACGGGCCGGCGGCCCACTGGATTTCCACGAATATCAAGATGCAATCCAGGGACAAGCTGCCACCTGTGCCAACTCGGGCTGCTTTGAGAGTGCCCATGGAGCTCTGCAAACTGAGACCCGGACCGTGGGGTGGTGGCGATTTTTCCCCCGGGCAGAAGCCTTTGTCAATACCAGGTAGGCACTCGGTCTTAAGGGGCCGGCTGCCCGCTGGATTTCGACGAATATCAAGATGCCGCCCAGGGACAAGCTGCCACCTGTGCCAACTCGGGCTGCATTGAGAGTGCGCATGAAGCTCTGCAAACTGAGACCAGGAACGTGGGATGGTGAGTTTTGTTTCCCCAGGCAGAAGCCTTTGTCTGTACCAGGTAGGCCCTTATTCCTTAGGGGCATGTCCTAGGGTGACGTTATGATGCTTGTATCCCCATTTGTGTGTTCTGTTTATGCTGGATATTATGTTCTGTGCCTTCAAGACTGGCTCTGAAGAGTGAATGTTTTGTTTTGGGTTTTGTTATCTGCCCGCTCCCCCACGGCTGGCGGGACACACAGATAGGGAGTACATAGTGCGGCTTTTGCTTTTTGCTGGGCTTTTTGCTTTGCTCTTGCTCTGGCTTCTGCTTGCTCCTGCTTCGCTCTTGCTTTTGCTTCTGCTTCTGCTCATTAGCTAGTTTAGCTAAGCAGTCCAATTTTTTTTTTTCCCTGGACTGTTTTTTTTTTCCTTTTTTCCTTTTTTTTTTCTTTTTCCTTTTTTTCCCTCCCCTTTTTGGAACTACTTGAACCTGCTCTGGACTGGGACCTGGAAACACCGAGAGCTTGCACCTCGTGGCTTGTAGCAGCCTTCTCCAGCGCCGGAGGGACTGACAACAGAGCAACCACCCCCCAAGAGAGACTTTCTGAATTTGTCATCCTTTTCAGAGTGGTGAAGGAGTGTTATCATCTGGTATTGTTCATTCTGTGTGCTGGGGGGTGCTGTGCCTATTAAATAAACAGGTTCTTTCCACTTCTCTCCGAGGAATGCTTCCCGAACCGGTTGGAGGGAGGGGCTGTGTGGGTTTGCTTTCTGCAGGGGCCTCCTTTTGCAGATTTTCTCCCAAATTTGCCCTAAACTAGGACGGGGCAGGCTGGCAGCAGGATTTCCACGAATCTGAAGATGCTGCCCAGGGACAAGCAGCCACCTGTGCCAACGTGGGCTGCTTTGAGAGTGCCCACGGAGGTCTTCAATCTGAGACCAGGAACGTGGGATGGTGAATTTTGTTTCCCTGGGCAGAAGCCTTTGTCAGTACCAGGTAGGCCCTCGGCCCTTTGGGGCCGGCAGCCTGGTTGATTTCCACGAATATGAAGGTGCCGCCCAGGGACAAGCGCCCAACTGTTGCAACTCGTGCTGCTTTGAGAGTGCCCATGGAGCTCTGCAAACTGAGACCAGGACCGCGTGGGTTGGGGAATTTTGTTTTCCTGGGCAGAAGCCTTTGTCCGTACCAGGTAAGCCCTTCTTCTTAGGGGTAGGCTGGTAGCAGAATTTCTACGAATATCAAGATGCTGCCCATGGATAAGCTGCCACCTGTGCCAACTTGGGCTGCTTTGAGAGTGCCCATGGAGCTCTGAAAACTGAGACCAGGAACGTGGGGTGGTGAATTTTGTTTTCCTGGGCAGAAGCCTTTGTCTGTACCAGGTAGGCCCTCGGCACTTAGGGGCAGGCGAGCAGCAGGATTTCCACGAATATCAAGATGCCACCCAGGGACAAGCTGCTCCCTTTGCCAACTTGGGCTGCTTTGAGAGTGCCCATGGAGCTCTGCAAACAGAAACCAGGAACGTGGCGTGGTGAGTTTTGTTTTCCCGGGCAGAAGCCTTTGTCAGTACCAGGTAGGCCCTCGGCCCTTCGGGGCCGGCAGCCTGCTGGATTTCCACGAATATCAAGATGCTGCCCAGGGACAAGCTGCCACCTGTGCCAACTCGGGCTGCTTTGAGAGTGCCCACGGAGCTCTCCAAACTGAGACCAGGAACGTGGGGTGCTGAGTTTTGTTTTCCCTGGGCAGAAGCCTTAGTCAGTACCAGGTAGGCCCTCGGCCCTCTGGGGCCGGCAGCCTGCTGGATTTCCACGAATATCAAGATGCCGCCCAGGGACAAGCTGCCACCTGTTGCAACTCGTGCTGCTTAGAGAGTGCCCATGGAGCTCTGCAAACTGAGACCAGGAACGTGGGGTGCTGAGTTTTTTTTTCACGGGCAGAAGCCTTTTTCTGTACCAGGTAGGCCATTGATCCTTAGGGGCAGGCAGGCAGCAGGATTTCCACGAATATCAAGCTGCCGCCCAGGGACAAGCTGCCACCTGTGCCAACTTGGGCTGCTTTGAGAGTGCCCACGGAGTTCTTCAAACTGAGACAAGGATCGTGGGTTTGTGGGTTTAGTTTCCCCAGGAAGAAGCCTTTGTCAGTACAAAGTAGGCCCTTGGCCCTTTAGGGCCGGCAGCATGCTGGATTTCCATGAATATCAAGATGCTGCCGAGGGACAAGTTGCCACCTGTACCAACTTGTGCTGCCTTGAGGGTGCCCATGGAGCTCTGCAAACTGAAACCAGGAACGTGGCGTGTTGAGTTTTGTTTTCCCGGGCAGAAGCCTTTGTCAGTACCAGGTAGGCCCTTGGCCCTTCGGGGCCGGCTGCCTGCTGGATTTAAACGTATAT
>NW_024037413.1:0-37636 GCF_015832195.1 Motacilla alba alba
AGGCCGAGGGCCTACCTAGTACTGACAAATATTTCTGCTTGGGAAACAAAACCCACCACCCCTCGTTCCTGGTCTCAGTTTCAAGAACTTCGTGGGCACTCTCAAAGCAGCCCGAGTTGGCACAGGTGGCAGCTTGTCCCTGGGTGGCATCTTGATATTCGTGGATATCCTGGTGCCAGCCTGCCCTGAAGGGCCGAGGGCCTACCTGGTAATGGCAAAGGCTTCTGCCCGGGAAAAAAAATTCACCACCCCACGTTCCTGGTCTCAGTTTGCAGAGCTCCATGGGCACTCTCAAAGCAGCCCGAGTAGGCACAGGTGGCAGCTTGTCCATGGGCAGCATCTTGATATTCGTGGAAATCCAGCAGGCAGCATGCCCCTAAGGAACAAGGGCCTACCTGGTATAGACAAATACTTCTGCTCGGGAAAACAAAACTCAGCACCCCACGTTCCTGGTATCAGTTTGCAGAGCTCCATGGGCAATCTGAAGGCAGCGCAAGTT
Source organism: Motacilla alba alba (assembly GCF_015832195.1). Classification (NCBI taxonomy): domain Eukaryota; kingdom Metazoa; phylum Chordata; class Aves; order Passeriformes; family Motacillidae; genus Motacilla; species Motacilla alba. The sequence continues at coordinate 500 of NW_024037413.1, forward strand.
AGCACTGGTGGCAGGTTGTCCCTGGGCGGCATCTTGATATTCGTGGAAATCCTGGTACCAGCCTGCCACGAAGGGCTGAGGGACTACCTGGCACAGACAAAGGCTTCTGCCCGTGGAAACAAAACCCACCTCCCCACGCTCCTGGTCTCAGTTTGAAGGACTCCGTGGGCACTCTCAAAGCAGCCCGAGTTGGCACAGGTGGCAGCTTGTCCCTGGGCAGCATCTTGATATTCGTGGAAATCCAGCAGGCAGACGGCCCCAAAGGAACAAGAGCCGACCTGGTACTGACAAAGGGGTCTGCCCGGGAAAACAAAACCCATAACGCCACGTTCCTGGTTTCTGTTTGCAGAGCTCCATGGGCACTCTCAAAGCAGCCCGAGTTGGCACAGGTGGCAGCTGGTCCGTGGGCAGCATCTTGATATTCATGGAAATCCAGCGGGCAGCCGGCCCCGAAGGGCCGAGGGCCTACCTAGGTCTGACAAATACTTCTGCTCGGGAAAACAAAACTCAGCACCCCAGGTTCCTGGTCTCAGTTTGCAGAGCTCCATGGGCACTCTCAAAGCAGCCCGAGTTGGCACAGGTGGCAGCTTGTCCCTGCGCGGCATCTTGATATTCGTGGAAATCCTGATGCCAGCCTGTCCCGAAGGGCCAAGGGCCTACCTGGTACTGACAAAGGCTTCTGCCCAGGGAAACAAAACTAAGCACCCAACGTTCCTGGTCTCAGTTGGAAGAACTCTGTGGGCACGCTCAAAGCAGCACGTGTTGGCACAGGTGCCAGCTTGTCCCTGGGCAGCATCTTGATATTCGTGGAAATCGAGCAGGTAGCCAGCCCTGAAGGGCCGAGGGCCTACCTAGTACTGACAAATATTTCTGCTTGGGAAAACAAAACCCACCACCCCTCGTTCCTGGTCTCAGTTTCAAGAACTTCGTGGGCACTCTCAAAGCAGCCCGAGTTGGCACAGGTGGCAGCTTGTCCCTGGGTGGCATCTTGATATTCGTGGAAATCCTGGTGCCAGCCTGCCCTGAAGGGCCGAGGGCCTACCTGGTAATGGCAAAGGCTTCTTCCCGGGAAAAAAAATTCACCACCCCACGTTCCTGGTCTCAGTTTGCAGAGCTCCATGGGCACTCTCAAAGCAGCCCAAGTAGGCACAGGTGGCAGCTTGTCCATGGGGGGCATCTTGATATTCGTGGAAATCCAGCAGGCAGAAGGCCCCGAAGGAACAAGGGCCTACATTGTACTGACAAATGCTTCTGCCCGGGGGAAACAAAATTCTCAAACCCACGTTCCTGGTCTCAGTTTGCAGAGCTCGGTGGGCACTCTCAAAGCAGCCCTAGTAGGCACAGGTGGCAGCTTGTCTATGGGCAGAATCGTGATATTCGTGGAAATCCAGCAGGCAGAAGGCCCCTAAGGAACAAGGGCCTACCTGGTACTGGAAATGCTTCTGCCTGTGGAAACAAAACCCACCACCCCACGTTCCTGGTCTCAGTTTGCAGAGCTCCAGGGTACTCTCCAAGCAGCCCGAGTTGGCACAGGTGGCAGCTTGTCCCTGGGCAGCATCTTGATATTCCTGGAAATCCTGCTGCCAGCCTGCCCCTAAGGAACAAGGGCCTACCTTGTACAGACAAATACTTCTGCTCGGGGAAAACAAAACTCAGCACCCCACGGTCCTCGTGTCAGTTTGAATAGCTCCATGGGCACTCTGAAAGCAGCGCAAGTTGGCACAGGTGGCAGCTTGTCCCTGGGCGGCATCTTGATATTCGTGGAAATCCGGGTACCAGCCTGCCCCTTAGGGCCGGGGGACTTCCTGGCACTGACAAAGTCTTCTGCCCGGGAAAAAAAATTCACCACCCCACGTTCCTGGTTTCTGTTTGCAGAGCTCCATGGGCACTCTCAAAGCAGCCCTAGTAGGCACAGGTGGCAGCTTGTCCATGGGCAGCATCGTGATATTCGTGGAAATCCAGCAGGCAGAAGGCCCCTAAGGAACAAGGGCCTACCTGGTACTGACAAATGCTTCTGCCCAGGGAAACAAAATTCTCAAACCCACGTTCCTGGTCTCAGTTTGCAGAGCTTCGTGGGTACTCTCAAAGCAGCCCGAGTTGGCACAGGTGGCAGCTTGTCCCTGGGCAGCATCTTGTTATGAGTGGAAATCATTGTGCCAGCCTGTCCCGAAGGAACAAGGGCCTACCTTGTACAGATAAATACTTTTGCTCGGGAAAACAAAACTTAGCACCCCACGGTCCTGGTCTCAGATTTTAGAGCTCCATGGGCACTCTGAAAGCAGCGCAAGTTGGCACAGGTGGCAGCTTGTCCCTGGGCGGCATCTTGATATTCGTGGAAATCCAGGTACCAGCCTGCCACGAAGGGCCGAGGGACTACCTGGCACTGACAAAGGCTTCTGCCCGTGGAAAAAAAACTCAGTACCCCACGGTCCTGGTCTCAGTTTGCAGAGCTCCATGGGCACTCTCAAAGAAGCCCGAGTTGGCACAGGTGGCAGCTTGTCCCTGGGCAGCATCTTGATATGAGTGGAAATCCAGCAGGCAGACGGCCCCATAGGGCCAAAGGCCTACCTGGTATTTATAAAGGCTTCTGCCCGGGAAAACAAAACTCAGCACCCCACGTTCCTGGTCTCAGTGTGTAGGACTCCGTGGGCACTCTCAAAGCAGGGAGTTGGCACAGGTGGCATCTTGTCCCTGTGTGGCATCTTGATATTCGTGGAAATCCTGGTGCCAGCCTGCCCCGAATGGCCAAGGGCCTACCTGGTACTGAGAAAGGCTTCTGCCCAGTAAAAAAACCCCACCACCCCATGTTCCTGGTCTCAGTTTGAAGGACAACGTGGGCACTCTCAAAGCAGCCCGAGTTGGCACAGGTGGCAGCTTGTCCCTGGGCAGCATCTTGATATTCATGGAAATCTAGCAGGCAGACGGCCCCTTAAGGCCAAGGGCCTACCTGGTACTGACAAAGGCTTCTGCCCGGGGAAACAAAACCCACCACCCCACGTTCCTGGTTTCAGTTTGCAGAGCTCCGTGGGCACTCTCAAAGCAGCATGAGTTGGCACAGGTGGCAGCTTGTCCCTGGGCGGCATCTTGATATTCATGGAAATCCAGAAGGCAGCCGGCCCCGAAGGGCCGAGGGCCTACCTGGTACTGACAAAGGCTTCTGCCTGGGGAAACAAAACCCATAACCCCACGTTCCTGGTTTTTGTTAGCAGAGCTCCATGGGCACTCTCAAAGCAGCCCGAGTTGGCACAGGTGGCAGCTTGTCCCTGCGCGGCATCTTGATATTCGTGGAAATCTTTCTGCCAGCCTTGCCCGAAGGGCCGAGGGCCAACCTGGTACTGCAAATGCTTCTGCCTGGGGAAAGAAAACCCACAAACCCACGTTCCTGGTCTCAGTTTGCAGAGCTCTGTGGGCACTCTCAAAGCAGCCCGAGTTGGCACAGGTGGCAGCTTGTCCCTGGGCATCATCTTGATATTCGTGGAAATCCAGCAGGCAGATGGCCCCTAATGAACAGGAGCCTACCTGGTACTGAGAAAGGGCTCTGCCCGGGAAAACAAAACACATAACCCCACGTTCCTGGTTTCTGTTTGCAGAGCACCATGGGCACTCTCAAAGCAGCCCGAGTTGGCACAGGTGGCAGCTTGTCCGTGGGCAGCATCTTGATATTCATGGAAATCCAGCGGGCAGCCGGCCCCGAAGGGCCGAGGGCCTACCTAGGACTGACAAATACTTCTGCTCGGGAAAACAAAACTCAGCACCCCAGGTTCCTGGTCTCAGTTTGCAGAGCTCCATGGGCACTCTCCAAGCAGCCCGAGTTGGCACAAGTGGCAGCTTGTCCCTGGGCGGCATCTTGATATTCATGGAAATCCAGCAGGCAGACGGCCCTTAAGGCCAAGGGCCTACCTGGTACTGACAAAGGCTTCTGCCTGGGAAACAAAACCCACCACCCCACGTTCCTGGTCTCAGTTTGAAGGACTCCGTGGGCACTCTCAAAGCAGCATGAGTTGGCACAGGTGGCAGCTTGTCCCTGGGCGGCATCTTGATATTCATGGAAATCCAGCAGGCAGGCGGCCCCGAAGGGCCAAGGGCCTACCTGGTACTGACAAATACTTCTGCTCAGGAAAACAAAACTCACCGCCCCTTGTTCCTGGTTTCAGTTTGAAGGACTCCCTGGGCACTCTCAATGCAGCGCGAGTAGGCACAGGTGGCAGCTTGTCCCTGGGCGGCATCTTGATATTCGTGGAAATCCTTCTGCCAGCCTGCCCCGAAGGGCCAAGGGCCTACCTGGTACTGACAAATGCTTCTGCCCAGGGAAGCAAAATTCACCAACCCTCGTTCCTGGTCTCAGTTTGCAGAGCTCCGTGGGCACTCTCAAAGCAGCACGAGTTGGCACAGGTGGCAGCTTGTCCCTAGGCAGCATCTTGATATTCGTGGAAATCCAGCTGCCAGCCTGCCCCTAAGGAACAAGGGCCTACCTGGTACTGACAAATGCTTCTGCCTGGGGAAACAAAACCCATAACCCCACGTTCCTGGTTTTGGTTAGCAGAGGTCCATGGGCACTCTCAAAGCAGCGCGAGTTGGCACAGGTGGCAGCTTGTCCCTGGACGGCATCTTGATATTCGTGGAAATCTTTCTGCCAGCCTTGCCCGAAAGGCCGAGGGACTACCTGGTACTGACAGAGCTTCTTCCCGGGGAAACAAAATTCGCCAGCCCACGTTCCTGGTCTCAGTTTGCAGAGCTCCATGGGAACTCTCAAAGCACCCCAAGTTGGCACAGGTGGCAGCTTGTCCCTGGGGGGCATCTTGATATTCGTGGTAATCCAGCAGGCAGCCTTCCCCGAAGGGCTGATGGCCTACCTGGTACTGACAAATGCTTCTGCCCGGGGAAGCAAAACCCACCACCCCACGTTCCTGGTCTCAGTTTGCAGAGCTTCGTGGGCACTCACAAAGCAGCCCGAGTTGGCACAGGTGGCAGCTTGTCCCTGGGCAGCATCTTGATATTCGTGGAAATCCAGCAGGCAGCATGCCCCTAAGGAACAAGGGCCTACCTGGTATAGACAAATACTTCTGCTCGGGAAAACAAAACTCAGCACCCCACGTTCCTGGTATCAGTTTGCAGAGCTCCATGGGCAATCTGAAGGCAGCGCAAGTTAGCACTGGTGGCAGGTTGTCCCTGGGCGGCATCTTGATATTCGTGGAAATCCTGGTACCAGCCTGCCCTTAAGGGCTGAGGGACTACCTGGCACAGACAAAGGCTTCTGCCCGTGGAAACAAAACCCACCTCCCCACGCTCCTGGTATCAGTTTGAAGAGTTTTGTGGGCACTCTCAAAGCACCCAGAGTTGGCACAGGTGGCAGCTTGTCTCTGGGCGGCATTTGATATTCATGGAAATGCAGCAGGCAGACGGCCCCTAAGGAACAAGGGCCTACCTGGTACTGACAAAGGCTTCTGCTTGGAAAACAAAACCCACCACCCCACATTCCTGGTCTCAGTTTGAAGGACTCCGTGGGCACTCTCAAAGCAGCCCGAGTTGGCACAGGTGGCAGCTTGTCCCTGGGCAGCATCTTGATATTCGTGGAAATCCAGCAGGCAGACGGCCCCAAAGGAACAAGAGCCGACCTGGTACTGACAAAGGGGTCTGCCCGGGAAAACAAAACCCATAACGCCACGTTCCTGGTTTCTGTTTGCAGAGCTCCATGGGCACTCTCAAAGCAGCCCGAGTTGGCACAGGTGGCAGCTGGTCCGTGGGCAGCATCTTGATATTCATGGAAATCCAGCGGGCAGCCGGCCCCGAAGGGCCGAGGGCCTACCTAGGTCTGACAAATACTTCTGCTCGGGAAAACAAAACTCAGCACCCCAGGTTCCTGGTCTCAGTTTGCAGAGCACCATGGGCACTCTCAAAGCAGCCCGAGTTGGCACAGGTGCCAGCTTGTCCCTGGGCAGCATCTTGATATTCGTGGAAATCGAGCAGGTAGCCAGCCCTGAAGGGCCGAGGGCCTACCTAGTACTGACAAATATTTCTGCTTGGGAAAACAAAACCCACCACCCCTCGTTCCTGGTCTCAGTTTCAAGAACTTCGTGGGCACTCTCAAAGCAGCCCGAGTTGGCACAGGTGGCAGCTTGTCCCTGGGTGGCATCTTGATATTCGTGGATATCCTGGTGCCAGCCTGCCCTGAAGGGCCGAGGGCCTACCTGGTAATGGCAAAGGCTTCTGCCCGGGAAAAAAAATTCACCACCCCACGTTCCTGGTCTCAGTTTGCAGAGCTCCATGGGCACTCTCAAAGCAGCCCGAGTAGGCACAGGTGGCAGCTTGTCCATGGGCAGCATCTTGATATTCGTGGAAATCCAGCAGGCAGAAGGCCCCGAAGGAACAAGGGCCTACATGGTACTGACAAATGCTTCTGCCCAGGGAAACAAAATTCTCAAACCCACGTTCCTGGTCTCAGTTTGCAGAGCTCGGTGGGCACTCTCAAAGCAGCCCTAGTAGGCACAGGTGGCAGCTTGTCTATGGGCAGAATCGTGATATTCGTGGAAATCCAGCAGGCAGAAGGCCCCTAAGGAACAAGGGCCTACCTGGTACTGGAAATGCTTCTGCCTGTGGAAACAAAACCCACCACCCCACGTTCCTGGTCTCAGTTTGCAGAGCTCCAGGGTACTCTCCAAGCAGCCCGAGTTGGCACAGGTGGCAGCTTGTCCCTGGGCAGCATCTTGATATTCCTGGAAATCCTGCTGCCAGCCTGCCCCTAAGGAACAAGGGCCTACCTTGTACAGACAAATACTTCTGCTCGGAAAACAAAACTCAGCACCCCACGGTCCTCGTGTCAGTTTGAATAGCTCCATGGGCACTCTGAAAGCAGCGCAAGTTGGCACAGGTGGCAGCTTGTCCCTGGGCGGCATCTTGATATTCGTGGAAATCCGGGTACCAGCCTGCCCCTTAGGGCCGGGGGACTTCCTGGCACTGACAAAGTCTTCTGCCCGGGAAAAAAAATTCACCACCCCACGTTCCTGGTTTCTGTTTGCAGAGCTCCATGGGCACTCTCAAAGCAGCCCTAGTAGGCACAGGTGGCAGCTTGTCCATGGGCAGCATCGTGATATTCGTGGAAATCCAGCAGGCAGAAGGCCCCTAAGGAACAAGGGCCTACCTGGTACTGACAAATGCTTCTGCCCAGGGAAACAAAATTCTCAAACCCACGTTCCTGGTCTCAGTTTGCAGAGCTCCGTGGGTACTCTCAAAGCAGCCCGAGTTGGCACAGGTGGCAGCTTGTCCCTGGGCAGCATCTTGTTATGAGTGGAAATCATTGTGCCAGCCTGTCCCGAAGGAACAAGGGCCTACCTTGTACAGATAAATACTTTTGCTCGGGAAAACAAAACTTAGCACCCCACGGTCCTGGTCTCAGATTTTAGAGCTCCATGGGCACTCTGAAAGCAGCGCAAGTTGGCACAGGTGGCAGCTTGTCCCTGGGCGGCATCTTGATATTCGTGGAAATCCAGGTACCAGCCTGCCACGAAGGGCCGAGGGACTACCTGGCACTGACAAAGGCTTCTGCCCGTGGAAACAAAACTCAGTACCCCACGGTCCTGGTCTCAGTTTGCAGAGCTCCATGGGCACTCTCAAAGAAGCCCGAGTTGGCACAGGTGGCAGCTTGTCCCTGGGCAGCATCTTGATATGAGTGGAAATCCAGCAGGCAGACGGCCCCATAGGGCCAAAGGCCTACCTGGTATTGATAAAGCCTTCTGCCCGGGAAAACAAAACTCAGCACCCCACGTTCCTGGTCTCAGTGTGTAGGACTCCGTGGGCACTCTCAAAGCAGGGAGTTGGCACAGGTGGCATCTTGTCCCTGTGTGGCATCTTGATATTCGTGGAAATCCTGGTGCCAGCCTGCCCCGAATGGCCAAGGGCCTACCTGGTACTGAGAAAGGCTTCTGCCCAGTAAAAAAACCCCACCACCCCATGTTCCTGGTCTCAGTTTGAAGGACAACGTGGGCACTCTCAAAGCAGCCCGAGTTGGCACAGGTGGCAGCTTGTCCCTGGGCAGCATCTTGATATTCATGGAAATCTAGCAGGCAGACGGCCCCTTAAGGCCAAGGGCCTACCTGGTACTGACAAAGGCTTCTGCCCGTGGAAACAAAACCCACCACCCCACGTTCCTGGTCTCAGTTTGAAGGACTCCGTGGGCACTCTCAAAGCAGCATGAGTTGGCACAGGTGGCAGCTTGTCCCTGCGCGGCATCTTGATATTCATGGAAATCCAGAAGGCAGCCGGCCCCGAAGGGCCGAGGGCCTACCTGGTACTGACAAAGGCTTCTGCCTGGGGAAACAAAACCCATAACCCCACGTTCCTGGTTTTTGTTAGCAGAGCTCCATGGGCACTCTCAAAGCAGCCCGAGTTGGCACAGGTGGCAGCTTGTCCCTGCGCGGCATCTTGATATTCGTGGAAATCTTTCTGCCAGCCTTGCCCGAAGGGCCGAGGGCCAACCTGGTACTGACAAAGGCTTCTGCCTGGGGAAAGAAAACCCACAAACCCACGTTCCTGGTCTCAGTTTGCAGAGCTCTGTGGGCACTCTCAAAGCAGCCCGAGTTGGCACAGGTGGCAGCTTGTCCCTGGGCATCATCTTGATATTCGTGGAAATCCAGCAGGCAGATGGCCCCTAATGAACAGGAGCCTACCTGGTACTGAGAAAGGGCTCTGCCCGGGAAAACAAAACACATAACCCCACGTTCCTGGTTTCTGTTTGCAGAGCACCATGGGCACTCTCAAAGCAGCCCGAGTTGGCACAGGTGGCAGCTTGTCCGTGGGCAGCATCTTGATATTCATGGAAATCCAGCGGGCAGCCGGCCCCGAAGGGCCGAGGGCCTACCTAGGACTGACAAATACTTCTGCTCGGGAAAACAAAACTCAGCACCCCAGGTTCCTGGTCTCAGTTTGCAGAGCTCCATGGGCACTCTCCAAGCAGCCTGAGTTGGCACAAGTGGCAGCTTGTCCCTGGGCAGCATCTTGATATTCATGGAAATCCAGCAGGCAGACGGTCCCTTAAGGCCAAGGGCCTACCTGGTACTGACAAAGGCTTCTGCCTGTGGAAACAAAACCCACCACCCCACGTTCCTGGTCTCAGTTTGAAGGACTCCGTGGGCACTCTCAAAGCAGCATGAGTTGGCACAGGTGGCAGCTTGTCCCTGCACGGCATCTTGATATTCATGGAAATCCAGCAGGCAGGCGGACCCGAAGGGCCATGGGCCTACCTGGTACTGACAAATACTTCTGCTCAGGAAAACAAAACTCACCGCCCCTTGTTCCTGGTTTCAGTTTGAAGGACACCCTGGGCACTCTCAATGCAGCCCGAGTAGGCACAGGTGGCAGCTTGTCCATGGGCAGCATCTTGATATTCGTGGAAATCCAGCAGGCAGCCTGCCCCTAAGGAACAAGGGCCTACCTGGTACTGACAAATGCTTCTGCCCAGGGAAGCAAAATTCACCAACCCTCGTTCCTGGTCTCAGTTTGCAGAGCTCCGTGGGCACTCTCAAAGCAGCCCGAGTTGGCACAGGTGGCAGCTTGTCCCTGGGCAGCATCTTGATATTCGTGGAAATCCAGCAGGCAGCCTGCCCCTAAGGAACAAGGGCCTACCTGGTACTGACAAATGCTTCTGCCTGGGGAAACAAAACCCATAACCCCACGTTCCTGGTTTTGGTTAGCAGAGGTCCATGGGCACTCTCAAAGCAGCGCGAGTTGGCACAGGTGGCAGCTTGTCCCTGGACGGCATCTTGATATTCGTGGAAATCTTTCTGCCAGCCTTGCCCGAAAGGCCGAGGGACTACCTGGTACTGACAGAGCTTCTTCCCGGGGAAACAGAATTCGCCAGCCCACGTTCCTGGTCTCAGTTTGCAGAGCTCCATGGGAACTCTCAAAGCACCCCAAGTTGGCACAGGTGGCAGCTTGTCCCTGGGGGGCATCTTGATATTCGTGGTAATCCAGCAGGCAGCCTTCCCCGAAGGGCTGATGGCCTACCTGGTACTGACAAATGCTTCTGCCCGGGGAAGCAAAACCCACCACCCCACGTTCCTGGTCTCAGTTTGCAGAGCTTCGTGGGCACTCACAAAGCAGCGCGAGTTGGCACAGGTGGCAGCTTGTCCCTGGGCAGCATCTTGATATTCGTGGAAATCCAGCAGGCAGCATGCCCCTAAGGAACAAGGGCCTACCTGGTATAGACAAATACTTCTGCTCGGGAAAACAAAACTCAGCACCCCACGTTCCTGGTATCAGTTTGCAGAGCTCCATGGGCAATCTGAAGGCAGCGCAAGTTAGCACTGGTGGCAGGTTGTCCCTGGGCGGCATCTTGATATTCGTGGAAATCCTGGTACCAGCCTGCCCTTAAGGGCTGAGGGACTACCTGGCACAGACAAAGGCTTCTGCCCGTGGAAACAAAACCCACCTCCCCACGCTCCTGGTATCAGTTTGAAGAGTTTTGTGGGCACTCTCAAAGCACCCAGAGTTGGCACAGGTGGCAGCTTGTCTCTGGGCGGCATTTGATATTCATGGAAATGCAGCAGGCAGACGGCCCCTAAGGAACAAGGGCCTACCTGGTACTGACAAAGGCTTCTGCTTGGAAAACAAAACCCACCACCCCTCGTTCCTGGTCTCAGTTTCAAGAACTTCGTGGGCACTCTCAAAGCAGCCCGAGTTGGCACAGGTGGCAGCTTGTCCCTGGGTGGCATCTTGATATTCGTGGATATCCTGGTGCCAGCCTGCCCTGAAGGGCCGAGGGCCTACCTGGTAATGGCAAAGGCTTCTGCCCGGGAAAAAAAATTCACCACCCCACGTTCCTGGTCTCAGTTTGCAGAGCTCCATGGGCACTCTCAAAGCAGCCCGAGTAGGCACAGGTGGCAGCTTGTCCATGGGCAGCATCTTGATATTCGTGGAAATCCAGCAGGCAGAAGGCCCCGAAGGAACAAGGGCCTACATGGTACTGACAAATGCTTCTGCCCAGGGAAACAAAATTCTCAAACCCACGTTCCTGGTCTCAGTTTGCAGAGCTCGGTGGGCACTCTCAAAGCAGCCCTAGTAGGCACAGGTGGCAGCTTGTCTATGGGCAGAATCGTGATATTCGTGGAAATCCAGCAGGCAGAAGGCCCCTAAGGAACAAGGGCCTACCTGGTACTGGAAATGCTTCTGCCTGTGGAAACAAAACCCACCACCCCACGTTCCTGGTCTCAGTTTGCAGAGCTCCAGGGTACTCTCCAAGCAGCCCGAGTTGGCACAGGTGGCAGCTTGTCCCTGGGCAGCATCTTGATATTCCTGGAAATCCTGCTGCCAGCCTGCCCCTAAGGAACAAGGGCCTACCTTGTACAGACAAATACTTCTGCTCGGAAAACAAAACTCAGCACCCCACGGTCCTCGTGTCAGTTTGAATAGCTCCATGGGCACTCTGAAAGCAGCGCAAGTTGGCACAGGTGGCAGCTTGTCCCTGGGCGGCATCTTGATATTCGTGGAAATCCGGGTACCAGCCTGCCCCTTAGGGCCGGGGGACTTCCTGGCACTGACAAAGTCTTCTGCCCGGGAAAAAAAATTCACCACCCCACGTTCCTGGTTTCTGTTTGCAGAGCTCCATGGGCACTCTCAAAGCAGCCCTAGTAGGCACAGGTGGCAGCTTGTCCATGGGCAGCATCGTGATATTCGTGGAAATCCAGCAGGCAGAAGGCCCCTAAGGAACAAGGGCCTACCTGGTACTGACAAATGCTTCTGCCCAGGGAAACAAAATTCTCAAACCCACGTTCCTGGTCTCAGTTTGCAGAGCTCCGTGGGTACTCTCAAAGCAGCCCGAGTTGGCACAGGTGGCAGCTTGTCCCTGGGCAGCATCTTGTTATGAGTGGAAATCATTGTGCCAGCCTGTCCCGAAGGAACAAGGGCCTACCTTGTACAGATAAATACTTTTGCTCGGGAAAACAAAACTTAGCACCCCACGGTCCTGGTCTCAGATTTTAGAGCTCCATGGGCACTCTGAAAGCAGCGCAAGTTGGCACAGGTGGCAGCTTGTCCCTGGGCGGCATCTTGATATTCGTGGAAATCCAGGTACCAGCCTGCCACGAAGGGCCGAGGGACTACCTGGCACTGACAAAGGCTTCTGCCCGTGGAAACAAAACTCAGTACCCCACGGTCCTGGTCTCAGTTTGCAGAGCTCCATGGGCACTCTCAAAGAAGCCCGAGTTGGCACAGGTGGCAGCTTGTCCCTGGGCAGCATCTTGATATGAGTGGAAATCCAGCAGGCAGACGGCCCCATAGGGCCAAAGGCCTACCTGGTATTGATAAAGCCTTCTGCCCGGGAAAACAAAACTCAGCACCCCACGTTCCTGGTCTCAGTGTGTAGGACTCCGTGGGCACTCTCAAAGCAGGGAGTTGGCACAGGTGGCATCTTGTCCCTGTGTGGCATCTTGATATTCGTGGAAATCCTGGTGCCAGCCTGCCCCGAATGGCCAAGGGCCTACCTGGTACTGAGAAAGGCTTCTGCCCAGTAAAAAAACCCCACCACCCCATGTTCCTGGTCTCAGTTTGAAGGACAACGTGGGCACTCTCAAAGCAGCCCGAGTTGGCACAGGTGGCAGCTTGTCCCTGGGCAGCATCTTGATATTCATGGAAATCTAGCAGGCAGACGGCCCCTTAAGGCCAAGGGCCTACCTGGTACTGACAAAGGCTTCTGCCCGTGGAAACAAAACCCACCACCCCACGTTCCTGGTCTCAGTTTGAAGGACTCCGTGGGCACTCTCAAAGCAGCATGAGTTGGCACAGGTGGCAGCTTGTCCCTGCGCGGCATCTTGATATTCATGGAAATCCAGAAGGCAGCCGGCCCCGAAGGGCCGAGGGCCTACCTGGTACTGACAAAGGCTTCTGCCTGGGGAAACAAAACCCATAACCCCACGTTCCTGGTTTTTGTTAGCAGAGCTCCATGGGCACTCTCAAAGCAGCCCGAGTTGGCACAGGTGGCAGCTTGTCCCTGCGCGGCATCTTGATATTCGTGGAAATCTTTCTGCCAGCCTTGCCCGAAGGGCCGAGGGCCAACCTGGTACTGACAAAGGCTTCTGCCTGGGGAAAGAAAACCCACAAACCCACGTTCCTGGTCTCAGTTTGCAGAGCTCTGTGGGCACTCTCAAAGCAGCCCGAGTTGGCACAGGTGGCAGCTTGTCCCTGGGCATCATCTTGATATTCGTGGAAATCCAGCAGGCAGATGGCCCCTAATGAACAGGAGCCTACCTGGTACTGAGAAAGGGCTCTGCCCGGGAAAACAAAACACATAACCCCACGTTCCTGGTTTCTGTTTGCAGAGCACCATGGGCACTCTCAAAGCAGCCCGAGTTGGCACAGGTGGCAGCTTGTCCGTGGGCAGCATCTTGATATTCATGGAAATCCAGCGGGCAGCCGGCCCCGAAGGGCCGAGGGCCTACCTAGGACTGACAAATACTTCTGCTCGGGAAAACAAAACTCAGCACCCCAGGTTCCTGGTCTCAGTTTGCAGAGCTCCATGGGCACTCTCCAAGCAGCCTGAGTTGGCACAAGTGGCAGCTTGTCCCTGGGCAGCATCTTGATATTCATGGAAATCCAGCAGGCAGACGGTCCCTTAAGGCCAAGGGCCTACCTGGTACTGACAAAGGCTTCTGCCTGTGGAAACAAAACCCACCACCCCACGTTCCTGGTCTCAGTTTGAAGGACTCCGTGGGCACTCTCAAAGCAGCATGAGTTGGCACAGGTGGCAGCTTGTCCCTGCACGGCATCTTGATATTCATGGAAATCCAGCAGGCAGGCGGACCCGAAGGGCCATGGGCCTACCTGGTACTGACAAATACTTCTGCTCAGGAAAACAAAACTCACCGCCCCTTGTTCCTGGTTTCAGTTTGAAGGACACCCTGGGCACTCTCAATGCAGCCCGAGTAGGCACAGGTGGCAGCTTGTCCATGGGCAGCATCTTGATATTCGTGGAAATCCAGCAGGCAGCCTGCCCCTAAGGAACAAGGGCCTACCTGGTACTGACAAATGCTTCTGCCCAGGGAAGCAAAATTCACCAACCCTCGTTCCTGGTCTCAGTTTGCAGAGCTCCGTGGGCACTCTCAAAGCAGCACGAGTTGGCACAGGTGGCAGCTTGTCCCTGGGCAGCATCTTGATATTCGTGGAAATCCAGCAGGCAGCCTGCCCCTAAGGAACAAGGGCCTACCTGGTACTGACAAATGCTTCTGCCTGGGGAAACAAAACCCATAACCCCACGTTCCTGGTTTTGGTTAGCAGAGGTCCATGGGCACTCTCAAAGCAGCGCGAGTTGGCACAGGTGGCAGCTTGTCCCTGGACGGCATCTTGATATTCGTGGAAATCTTTCTGCCAGCCTTGCCCGAAAGGCCGAGGGACTACCTGGTACTGACAGAGCTTCTTCCCGGGGAAACAGAATTCGCCAGCCCACGTTCCTGGTCTCAGTTTGCAGAGCTCCATGGGAACTCTCAAAGCACCCCAAGTTGGCACAGGTGGCAGCTTGTCCCTGGGGGGCATCTTGATATTCGTGGTAATCCAGCAGGCAGCCTTCCCCGAAGGGCTGATGGCCTACCTGGTACTGACAAATGCTTCTGCCCGGGGAAGCAAAACCCACCACCCCACGTTCCTGGTCTCAGTTTGCAGAGCTTCGTGGGCACTCACAAAGCAGCCCGAGTTGGCACAGGTGGCAGCTTGTCCCTGGGCAGCATCTTGATATTCGTGGAAATCCAGCAGGCAGCATGCCCCTAAGGAACAAGGGCCTACCTGGTATAGACAAATACTTCTGCTCGGGAAAACAAAACTCAGCACCCCACGTTCCTGGTATCAGTTTGCAGAGCTCCATGGGCAATCTGAAGGCAGCGCAAGTTAGCACTGGTGGCAGGTTGTCCCTGGGCGGCATCTTGATATTCGTGGAAATCCTGGTACCAGCCTGCCCTTAAGGGCTGAGGGACTACCTGGCACAGACAAAGGCTTCTGCCCGTGGAAACAAAACCCACCTCCCCACGCTCCTGGTATCAGTTTGAAGAGTTTTGTGGGCACTCTCAAAGCACCCAGAGTTGGCACAGGTGGCAGCTTGTCTCTGGGCGGCATTTGATATTCATGGAAATGCAGCAGGCAGACGGCCCCTAAGGAACAAGGGCCTACCTGGTACTGACAAAGGCTTCTGCTTGGAAAACAAAACCCACCACCCCACATTCCTGGTCTCAGTTTGAAGGACTCCGTGGGCACTCTCAAAGCAGCCCGAGTTGGCACAGGTGGCAGCTTGTCCCTGGGCAGCATCTTGATATTCGTGGAAATCCAGCAGGCAGACGGCCCCAAAGGAACAAGAGCCGACCTGGTACTGACAAAGGGGTCTGCCCGGGAAAACAAAACCCATAACGCCACGTTCCTGGTTTCTGTTTGCAGAGCTCCATGGGCACTCTCAAAGCAGCCCGAGTTGGCACAGGTGGCAGCTGGTCCGTGGGCAGCATCTTGATATTCATGGAAATCCAGCGGGCAGCCGGCCCCGAAGGGCCGAGGGCCTACCTAGGTCTGACAAATACTTCTGCTCGGGAAAACAAAACTCAGCACCCCAGGTTCCTGGTCTCAGTTTGCAGAGCTCCATGGGCACTCTCAAAGCAGCCCGAGTTGGCACAGGTGGCAGCTTGTCCCTGCGCGGCATCTTGATATTCGTGGAAATCCTGATGCCAGCCTGTCCCGAAGGGCCAAGGGCCTACCTGGTACTGACAAAGGCTTCTGCCCGGGGAAACAAAACTAAGCACCCAACGTTCCTGGTCTCAGTTGGAAGAACTCTGTGGGCACGCTCAAAGCAGCACGTGTTGGCACAGGTGCCAGCTTGTCCCTGGGCAGCATCTTGATATTCGTGGAAATCGAGCAGGTAGCCAGCCCTGAAGGGCCGAGGGCCTACCTAGTACTGACAAATATTTCTGCTTGGGAAAACAAAACCCACCACCCCTCGTTCCTGGTCTCAGTTTCAAGAACTTCGTGGGCACTCTCAAAGCAGCCCGAGTTGGCACAGGTGGCAGCTTGTCCCTGGGTGGCATCTTGATATTCGTGGATATCCTGGTGCCAGCCTGCCCTGAAGGGCCGAGGGCCTACCTGGTAATGGCAAAGGCTTCTGCCCGGGAAAAAAAATTCACCACCCCACGTTCCTGGTCTCAGTTTGCAGAGCTCCATGGGCACTCTCAAAGCAGCCCGAGTAGGCACAGGTGGCAGCTTGTCCATGGGCAGCATCTTGATATTCGTGGAAATCCAGCAGGCAGAAGGCCCCTAAGGAACAAGGGCCTACCTGGTACTGACAAATGCTTCTGCCCAGGGAAACAAAATTCTCAAACCCACGTTCCTGGTCTCAGTTTGCAGAGCTCGGTGGGCACTCTCAAAGCAGCCCTAGTAGGCACAGGTGGCAGCTTGTCTATGGGCAGAATCGTGATATTCGTGGAAATCCAGCAGGCAGAAGGCCCCTAAGGAACAAGGGCCTACCTGGTACTGCAAATGCTTCTGCCTGTGGAAACAAAACCCACCACCCCACGTTCCTGGTCTCAGTTTGCAGAGCTCCAGGGTACTCTCAAAGCAGCCCGAGTTGGCACAGGTGGCAGCTTGTCCCTGGGCAGCATCTTGATATTCGTGGAAATCCTGCTGCCAGCCTGCCCCTAAGGAACAAGGGCCTACCTTGTACAGACAAATACTTCTGCTCGGAAAACAAAACTCAGCACCCCACGGTCCTCGTGTCAGTTTGAATAGCTCCATGGGCACTCTGAAAGCAGCGCAAGTTGGCACAGGTGGCAGCTTGTCCCTGGGCGGCATCTTGATATTCGTGGAAATCCGGGTACCAGCCTGCCCCTTAGGGCCGGGGGACTTCCTGGCACTGACAAAGTCTTCTGCCCGGGAAAAAAAATTCACCACCCCACGTTCCTGGTTTCTGTTTGCAGAGCTCCATGGGCACTCTCAAAGCAGCCCTAGTAGGCACAGGTGGCAGCTTGTCCATGGGCAGCATCGTGATATTCGTGGAAATCCAGCAGGCAGAAGGCCCCTAAGGAACAAGGGCCTACCTGGTACTGACAAATGCTTCTGCCCAGGGAAACAAAATTCTCAAACCCACGTTCCTGGTCTCAGTTTGCAGAGCTCCGTGGGTACTCTCAAAGCAGCCCGAGTTGGCACAGGTGGCAGCTTGTCCCTGGGCAGCATCTTGTTATGAGTGGAAATCATTGTGCCAGCCTGTCCCGAAGGAACAAGGGCCTACCTTGTACAGATAAATACTTTTGCTCGGGAAAACAAAACTTAGCACCCCACGGTCCTGGTCTCAGATTTTAGAGCTCCATGGGCACTCTGAAAGCAGCGCAAGTTGGCACAGGTGGCAGCTTGTCCCTGGGCGGCATCTTGATATTCGTGGAAATCCAGGTACCAGCCTGCCACGAAGGGCCGAGGGACTACCTGGCACTGACAAAGGCTTCTGCCCGTGGAAACAAAACTCAGTACCCCACGGTCCTGGTCTCAGTTTGCAGAGCTCCATGGGCACTCTCAAAGAAGCCCGAGTTGGCACAGGTGGCAGCTTGTCCCTGGGCAGCATCTTGATATTCATGGAAATCCAGCAGGCAGACGGCCCCATAGGGCCAAAGGCCTACCTGGTATTGATAAAGGCTTCTGCCCGGGAAAACAAAACTCAGCACCCCACGTTCCTGGTCTCAGTGTGTAGGACTCCGTGGGCACTCTCAAAGCAGGGAGTTGGCACAGGTGGCATCTTGTCCCTGTGTGGCATCTTGATATTCGTGGAAATCCTGGTGCCAGCCTGCCCCGAATGGCCAAGGGCCTACCTGGTACTGAGAAAGGCTTCTGCCCAGTAAAAAAACCCCACCACCCCATGTTCCTGGTCTCAGTTTGAAGGACAACGTGGGCACTCTCAAAGCAGCCCGAGTTGGCACAGGTGGCAGCTTGTCCCTGGGCAGCATCTTGATATTCATGGAAATCTAGCAGGCAGACGGCCCCTTAAGGCCAAGGGCCTACCTGGTACTGACAAAGGCTTCTGCCCGTGGAAACAAAACCCACCACCCCACGTTCCTGGTCTCAGTTTGAAGGACTCCGTGGGCACTCTCAAAGCAGCATGAGTTGGCACAGGTGGCAGCTTGTCCCTGCGCGGCATCTTGATATTCATGGAAATCCAGAAGGCAGCCGGCCCCGAAGGGCCGAGGGCCTACCTGGTACTGACAAAGGCTTCTGCCTGGGGAAACAAAACCCATAACCCCACGTTCCTGGTTTTTGTTAGCAGAGCTCCATGGGCACTCTCAAAGCAGCCCGAGTTGGCACAGGTGGCAGCTTGTCCCTGCGCGGCATCTTGATATTCGTGGAAATCTTTCTGCCAGCCTTGCCCGAAGGGCCGAGGGCCAACCTGGTACTGCAAATGCTTCTGCCTGGGGAAAGAAAACCCACAAACCCACGTTCCTGGTCTCAGTTTGCAGAGCTCTGTGGGCACTCTCAAAGCAGCCCGAGTTGGCACAGGTGGCAGCTTGTCCCTGGGCATCATCTTGATATTCGTGGAAATCCAGCAGGCAGATGGCCCCTAATGAACAGGAGCCTACCTGGTACTGAGAAAGGGCTCTGCCCGGGAAAACAAAACACATAACCCCACGTTCCTGGTTTCTGTTTGCAGAGCACCATGGGCACTCTCAAAGCAGCCCGAGTTGGCACAGGTGGCAGCTTGTCCGTGGGCAGCATCTTGATATTCATGGAAATCCAGCGGGCAGCCGGCCCCGAAGGGCCGAGGGCCTACCTAGGACTGACAAATACTTCTGCTCGGGAAAACAAAACTCACAACCCCACGTTCCTGGTCTCAGTTTGCAGAGCTCCATGGGCACTCTCCAAGCAGCCTGAGTTGGCACAAGTGGCAGCTTGTCCCTGGGCAGCATCTTGATATTCATGGAAATCCAGCAGGCAGACGGTCCCTTAAGGCCAAGGGCCTACCTGGTACTGACAAAGGCTTCTGCCTGTGGAAACAAAACCCACCACCCCACGTTCCTGGTCTCAGTTTGAAGGACTCCGTGGGCACTCTCAAAGCAGCATGAGTTGGCACAGGTGGCAGCTTGTCCCTGCACGGCATCTTGATATTCATGGAAATCCAGCAGGCAGGCGGACCCGAAGGGCCATGGGCCTACCTGGTACTGACAAATACTTCTGCTCAGGAAAACAAAACTCACCGCCCCTTGTTCCTGGTTTCAGTTTGAAGGACACCCTGGGCACTCTCAATGCAGCGCGAGTAGGCACAGGTGGCAGCTTGTCCATGGGCAGCATCTTGATATTCGTGGAAATCCAGCAGGCAGCCTGCCCCTAAGGAACAAGGGCCTACCTGGTACTGACAAATGCTTCTGCCCAGGGAAGCAAAATTCACCAACCCTCGTTCCTGGTCTCAGTTTTCAGAGCTCCGTGGGCACTCTCAAAGCAGCACGAGTTGGCACAGGTGGCAGCTTGTCCCTGGGCAGCATCTTGATATTCGTGGAAATCCAGCAGGCAGCCTGCCCCTAAGGAACAAGGGCCTACCTGGTACTGACAAATGCTTCTGCCTGGGGAAACAAAACCCATAACCCCACGTTCCTGGTTTTGGTTAGCAGAGGTCCATGGGCACTCTCAAAGCAGTGCGAGTTGGCACAGGTGGCAGCTTGTCCCTGGACGGCATCTTGATATTCGTGGAAATCTTTCTGCCAGCCTTGCCCGAAAGGCCGAGGGACTACCTGGTACTGACAGAGCTTCTTCCCGGGGAAACAGAATTCGCCAGCCCACGTTCCTGGTCTCAGTTTGCAGAGCTCCATGGGAACTCTCCAAGCAGCCCGAGTTGGCACAGGTGGCAGCTTGTCCCTGGGCAGCATCTTGATATTCATGGAAATCCAGCAGGCAGACGGCCCCATAGGGCCAAGGGCCTACCTGGTATTGATAAAGGCTTCTGCCCGGGAAAAAAAACCCACCACCCCACGGTCCTGGTCTCAGTTTGTAGGACTCAGTGGGCACTCTCAAAGCAGGGAGTTGGCACAGGTGGCAGCTTGTCCCTGGGCGGCATCTTGATATTCGTGGAAATCCTGGTGCCAGCCTGCCCCGAAAGGCCAAGGGCCTACATGGTACTGACAAAGGCTTCTGCCCGCGGAAACAAAACTCACCACCCAACGTTCCTGGTCTCAGTTGGAAGAACTCCGTGGGCACTCTCAAAGCAACCCGAGTTGGCACAGGTGGCAGCTTGTCCCTGCGCAGCATCTTGATATTCCTGGAAATCCAGCAGGCAGCCGGCCCCGAAGGGCCGAGGGCCTACATGGTACTGACAAATAATTCTTCTCGGGAAAACAAAACCCACCACCCCTCGTTCCTGGTCTCAGTTCGATGGACTCCGTGGGCACTCTCAAAGAAGCCTGAGTTGGCACAGGTGGCAGCTTGTCCCTGGGCAGCATCTTGATATTCGTGGAAATCCTGGTGCAAGCCTCCCCCGAAGGGCCGAGGGCCTACATGGTACTGACAAAGGCTTCTGACCGCGGAAACAAAACCCACCAGCCCACGTTCCTGGTCTCCGTTGAAAGAACTCCATGGGCCCTCTCAAAGCAGCCTGAATAGGCACAGGTGGCAGCTTGTCCCTGGGCAGCATCTTGATATTCGTGGAAATCCAGCAGGCAGCCTGCCCCTAAGGAACAAGGGCCTACCGGGTACTGACAAATGCTTCTGCCAAGGGAAAAAAAATTCACAAACCCAGGATCCTGGTCTCACTTTCAATAGCGCCATGGGCACTCTCAAAGCAGCCCGAGTTGGCACAGGTGGCAGCTTGTCCCTGGGCAGCATCTTCATATTCGTGGAAAGCCTGCTGCCAGCCAGCCCCTAATGAACAAGAGCCTACCTGGTACTGACAAAGGGCTCTGCCCGGGAAAACAAAACCCATAACCCTACGTTCCTGGTTTCTGTTTGCAGAGCTCCATGGGGACTCACAAAGCAGCCCGAGTAGGCACAGGTGGCAGCTTGTCCCTGGGCAGCATCTTGATATTCGTGGAAATCCTTGTGCCAGCCTTCCCCGAAGGGCAGACGGCCTACCTGGTACCGACAAAGGCTTCTGCCCAGGGAAACAAAACCCACCACCCCACGTTCCTGGTCTCAGTTTGCAGAGCTCCGTGGGCACTCTGAATAGAGCCCGAGTTGGCACAGGTGGCAGCTTGTCCCTGGGCAGCATCTTGATATTCGTGGAAATCGAGAAGGTAGCCGGCCCTGAAGGGCCGAGGGCCTACCTAGTACTGAAAAATACTTCTGCTTGGGAAAACAAAACCCACCACCCCTCGTTCCTGGTCTCAGTTTGAAGGACTCCGTGGGCACTCTCAAAGCAGCCCGAGTTGGCACAGGTGGCAGCTTGTCCATGGGCAGCATCTTGATATTCGTGGAAATCCAGCAGGCAGAAGGCCCCTAAGGAACAAGGGCCTACCTGGTACTGACAAATGCTTCTGCCCAGGGAAACAAAATTCTCAAACCCACGTTCCTGGTCTCAGTTTGCAGAGCTCCGTGGGTACTCTCAAAGCAGCCCGAGTTGGCACAGGTGGCAGGTTGTCCCTGGGCAGCATCTTGATATTCCTGGAAATCCTGCTGCCAGCCTGCCCCTAATGAACAAGGGCCTACCTTGTATAGACAAATACTTCTGCTCGGGAAAACAAAACTCAGCACCCCACGTTCCTGGTCTCAGTTTTTAGAGCTCCATGGGCACTCTGAAAGCAGCGCAAGTTGGCACAGGTGGCAGCTTGTCCCTGGGCGGCATCTTGATATTCGTGGAAATCCTGGTACCAGCCTGCCCCGAAGGGCGGAGGGACTACCTGGCACTGACAAAGGCTTCTGACCGCGGAAACAAAACCCACCAGCCCATGTTCCTGGTCTCAGTTGGAAGAACTCCGTGGGCCCTCTCAAAGCAGCCCGAGTAGGCACAGGTGGCATCTCCTCCGTGGGCAGCATCTTGATATTCGTGGAAATCCAGCAGGCAGACGGCCCCGAAGCGCCGAGGGCCGACCTGGTACTGAGAAATGCTTCTACCCAGGGAAAAAAATTCACAAACCCTCGTTCCTGGTCTCAGTTTGCAGAGCTCCGTGGGCACTCTCTAAGCAGCACGACTTGGCACAGGTGGCAGCTTGTCCCTGCACGGCATCTTGATATTCGTGGAAATCCAGCCGGCAGCGTAACCCTAAGGAACAAGAGCCTACCTGGTACTGACAAAGGCTTCTGCCCGGGAAAACAAAACCCATAACCCCATGTTCCTGGTTTCTGTTTGCAGAGCTCCATGGGCACTCTCAAAGCAGCCCGAGTTGGCACAGGTGGCAGCTTGTCCCTGCGCGGCATCTTGATATTCGTGGAAATCCTGGTACCAGCCTGCCCCTAAGGGCCGAGGGCCTACCTAGGACTGACAAATACTTCTGCTCGGGAAAACAAAACTCACAACCCCACGTTCCTGGTCTCAGTTTGCAGAGCTCCATGGGCACTCTCCAAGCAGCCTGAGTTGGCACAAGTGGCAGCTTGTCCCTGGGCAGCATCTTGATATTCATGGAAATCCAGCAGGCAGACGGTCCCTTAAGGCCAAGGGCCTACCTGGTACTGACAAAGGCTTCTGCCTGTGGAAACAAAACCCACCACCCCACGTTCCTGGTCTCAGTTTGAAGGACTCCGTGGGCACTCTCAAAGCAGCATGAGTTGGCACAGGTGGCAGCTTGTCCCTGCACGGCATCTTGATATTCATGGAAATCCAGCAGGCAGGCGGACCCGAAGGGCCATGGGCCTACCTGGTACTGACAAATACTTCTGCTCAGGAAAACAAAACTCACCGCCCCTTGTTCCTGGTTTCAGTTTGAAGGACACCCTGGGCACTCTCAATGCAGCGCGAGTAGGCACAGGTGGCAGCTTGTCCATGGGCAGCATCTTGATATTCGTGGAAATCCAGCAGGCAGCCTGCCCCTAAGGAACAAGGGCCTACCTGGTACTGACAAATGCTTCTGCCCAGGGAAGCAAAATTCACCAACCCTCGTTCCTGGTCTCAGTTTTCAGAGCTCCGTGGGCACTCTCAAAGCAGCACGAGTTGGCACAGGTGGCAGCTTGTCCCTGGGCAGCATCTTGATATTCGTGGAAATCCAGCAGGCAGCCTGCCCCTAAGGAACAAGGGCCTACCTGGTACTGACAAATGCTTCTGCCTGGGGAAACAAAACCCATAACCCCACGTTCCTGGTTTTGGTTAGCAGAGGTCCATGGGCACTCTCAAAGCAGTGCGAGTTGGCACAGGTGGCAGCTTGTCCCTGGACGGCATCTTGATATTCGTGGAAATCTTTCTGCCAGCCTTGCCCGAAAGGCCGAGGGACTACCTGGTACTGACAGAGCTTCTTCCCGGGGAAACAGAATTCGCCAGCCCACGTTCCTGGTCTCAGTTTGCAGAGCTCCATGGGAACTCTCCAAGCAGCCCGAGTTGGCACAGGTGGCAGCTTGTCCCTGGGCAGCATCTTGATATTCATGGAAATCCAGCAGGCAGACGGCCCCATAGGGCCAAGGGCCTACCTGGTATTGATAAAGGCTTCTGCCCGGGAAAAAAAACCCACCACCCCACGGTCCTGGTCTCAGTTTGTAGGACTCAGTGGGCACTCTCAAAGCAGGGAGTTGGCACAGGTGGCAGCTTGTCCCTGGGCGGCATCTTGATATTCGTGGAAATCCTGGTGCCAGCCTGCCCCGAAAGGCCAAGGGCCTACATGGTACTGACAAAGGCTTCTGCCCGCGGAAACAAAACTCACCACCCAACGTTCCTGGTCTCAGTTGGAAGAACTCCGTGGGCACTCTCAAAGCAACCCGAGTTGGCACAGGTGGCAGCTTGTCCCTGCGCAGCATCTTGATATTCCTGGAAATCCAGCAGGCAGCCGGCCCCGAAGGGCCGAGGGCCTACATGGTACTGACAAATAATTCTTCTCGGGAAAACAAAACCCACCACCCCTCGTTCCTGGTCTCAGTTCGATGGACTCCGTGGGCACTCTCAAAGAAGCCTGAGTTGGCACAGGTGGCAGCTTGTCCCTGGGCAGCATCTTGATATTCGTGGAAATCCTGGTGCAAGCCTCCCCCGAAGGGCCGAGGGCCTACATGGTACTGACAAAGGCTTCTGACCGCGGAAACAAAACCCACCAGCCCACGTTCCTGGTCTCCGTTGAAAGAACTCCATGGGCCCTCTCAAAGCAGCCTGAATAGGCACAGGTGGCAGCTTGTCCCTGGGCAGCATCTTGATATTCGTGGAAATCCAGCAGGCAGCCTGCCCCTAAGGAACAAGGGCCTACCGGGTACTGACAAATGCTTCTGCCAAGGGAAAAAAAATTCACAAACCCAGGATCCTGGTCTCACTTTCAATAGCGCCATGGGCACTCTCAAAGCAGCCCGAGTTGGCACAGGTGGCAGCTTGTCCCTGGGCAGCATCTTCATATTCGTGGAAAGCCTGCTGCCAGCCAGCCCCTAATGAACAAGAGCCTACCTGGTACTGACAAAGGGCTCTGCCCGGGAAAACAAAACCCATAACCCTACGTTCCTGGTTTCTGTTTGCAGAGCTCCATGGGGACTCACAAAGCAGCCCGAGTAGGCACAGGTGGCAGCTTGTCCCTGGGCAGCATCTTGATATTCGTGGAAATCCTTGTGCCAGCCTTCCCCGAAGGGCAGACGGCCTACCTGGTACCGACAAAGGCTTCTGCCCAGGGAAACAAAACCCACCACCCCACGTTCCTGGTCTCAGTTTGCAGAGCTCCGTGGGCACTCTGAATAGAGCCCGAGTTGGCACAGGTGGCAGCTTGTCCCTGGGCAGCATCTTGATATTCGTGGAAATCGAGAAGGTAGCCGGCCCTGAAGGGCCGAGGGCCTACCTAGTACTGAAAAATACTTCTGCTTGGGAAAACAAAACCCACCACCCCTCGTTCCTGGTCTCAGTTTGAAGGACTCCGTGGGCACTCTCAAAGCAGCCCGAGTTGGCACAGGTGGCAGCTTGTCCATGGGCAGCATCTTGATATTCGTGGAAATCCAGCAGGCAGAAGGCCCCTAAGGAACAAGGGCCTACCTGGTACTGACAAATGCTTCTGCCCAGGGAAACAAAATTCTCAAACCCACGTTCCTGGTCTCAGTTTGCAGAGCTCCGTGGGTACTCTCAAAGCAGCCCGAGTTGGCACAGGTGGCAGGTTGTCCCTGGGCAGCATCTTGATATTCCTGGAAATCCTGCTGCCAGCCTGCCCCTAATGAACAAGGGCCTACCTTGTATAGACAAATACTTCTGCTCGGGAAAACAAAACTCAGCACCCCACGTTCCTGGTCTCAGTTTTTAGAGCTCCATGGGCACTCTGAAAGCAGCGCAAGTTGGCACAGGTGGCAGCTTGTCCCTGGGCGGCATCTTGATATTCGTGGAAATCCTGGTACCAGCCTGCCCCGAAGGGCGGAGGGACTACCTGGCACTGACAAAGGCTTCTGACCGCGGAAACAAAACCCACCAGCCCATGTTCCTGGTCTCAGTTGGAAGAACTCCGTGGGCCCTCTCAAAGCAGCCCGAGTAGGCACAGGTGGCATCTCCTCCGTGGGCAGCATCTTGATATTCGTGGAAATCCAGCAGGCAGACGGCCCCGAAGCGCCGAGGGCCGACCTGGTACTGAGAAATGCTTCTACCCAGGGAAAAAAATTCACAAACCCTCGTTCCTGGTCTCAGTTTGCAGAGCTCCGTGGGCACTCTCTAAGCAGCACGACTTGGCACAGGTGGCAGCTTGTCCCTGCACGGCATCTTGATATTCGTGGAAATCCAGCCGGCAGCGTAACCCTAAGGAACAAGAGCCTACCTGGTACTGACAAAGGCTTCTGCCCGGGAAAACAAAACCCATAACCCCATGTTCCTGGTTTCTGTTTGCAGAGCTCCATGGGCACTCTCAAAGCAGCCCGAGTTGGCACAGGTGGCAGCTTGTCCCTGCGCGGCATCTTGATATTCGTGGAAATCCTGGTACCAGCCTGCCCCTAAGGGCCGAGGGACTACCTGGTACTGACAGAGCTTCTTCCCGGGGAAACAGAATTCGCCAGCCCACGTTCCTGGTCTCAGTTTGCAGAGCTCCATGGGAACTCTCCAAGCAGCGCGAGTTGGCACAGGTGGCAGCTTGTCCCTGGGAAGCATCTTGATATTCGTGGAAAACCAGCAGGCAGACGGCCCCATAGGGCCAAGGGCCTACCTGGTACTGACAAATGCTTCTGCCTGTGGAAACAAAACCCACTACCCCACGTTCCTGGTCTCAGTTTGAAGGATTCCGTGGGCACTCTCAAAGCAGCCCGAGTTGGCACAGGTGGCAGCTTGTCCCTGCGTGGCATCATGATATTAGTGGAAATCCAGCAGGCAGCCGGCCCCAAAGGGCCATGAGCCTACCTATTACTGACAAATAATTCTTCTCGGGGAAACAAAACCCACCACCCCTCGTTCCTGTTCTCAGTTCGATGGACTCCGTGGGCACTCTCAAAGAAGCCTGAGTTGGCACAGGTGGCAGCTTGTCCCTGGGCGGCATCTTGATATTCGTGGAAATCCTGGTGCCAGCCTGCCCCGAAGGGCCAAGGGCCTACATGGTACTGACAAAGGCTTCTGCCCGGGGAAACAAAACTAAGCACCCCACGTTCCTGGTCTCAGTTGGAAGAACTCCGTGGGCACTCTCAAAGCAGCCCGAGTAGGCACAGGTGGCAGCTTGTGCCTGGGCGGCATCTTGATATTCGTGGAAATCCTTCTGCCAGCCTGCCCCTAAGGGCCGAGGGACTACCTGGTACTGACAGAGCTTCTTCCCGGGGAAACAGAATTCGCCAGCCCACGTTCCTGGTCTCAGTTTGCAGAGCTCCATGGGAACTCTCCAAGCAGCCCGAGGTGGCACATGTGGCAGCTTGTCCCTGGGCAGACTCTAGATATTCGTGGAAATCCAGCAGGCAGACGGCCCCTAAGGAACAAGGGCCTACCTGGTACTGACAAATGCTTCTGCCCAGGGAAACAAAATTCACAAACCCAGGTTCCTGGTCTCAGTTTGAATAGCGCCATGGGCACTCTCAAAGCAGCCCGAGTAGGCACAGGTGGCAGCTTGTCCCTGGGCAGCATCTTGATATTCGTGGAAATCCTGCTGCAGCCTGCCCCTAAGGAACAAGAGCCTACCTGTTTCTGACAAAGGGCTCTGCCCGGGAAAACAAAACTCAGCACCCCACGCTCCTGGTTTCTGTTTGCAGAGCTCCATGGGTACTCTCTAAGCAGCCCGAGTTGGCACAGGTGGCAGCTTGTCCCTGCGCGGCATCTTCATATTCGTGGAAATCCTGGTGCCAGCCTGCCCCTAAGGGCCGAGGGCCTACATGGTACTGACAAGGGCTTCTGCCCGCGGAAACAAAACCCACCACCCCACGTTCCTGGTCTCAGTTTGCAGAGCTCCATGGGAACTCTCAAAGCAGCCCGAGGTGGCACAGGTGGCAGCTTGTCCCTGGGCAGCATCTTGATATTCGTGGAAATCCAGCAGGCAGCCTGCCCCTAAGGAACAAGGGCCTAACCGGGACTGTTGGAAGTTATTTAAATGTAGAAAGTTTTTAAAGTATAGTATGTAGGAATTAGTAGCCGTTTGAAGTGTGGTGTAACCTTTGGAGTGTGTAACCCTATTATTCAAGCAACCGTTACGAATGTTTAATCAAGGAGAGAAGCAAGAATGTTGATCTGTATACAATGTACTGGAAATCATGATAGGTACTTGATTTATTGTCTTGTTTGTAGCTTAAGGAGTATATTGTGAGTTTCACAAGAAGCCAGTTGCTAAGAAAGGGAATTGTTGGGGAAGGGAGTCTGTTACTTAGAGAAATTTGTAACAAACTGTGGTATATAAGGAGATCGATGTATCAATAGCGTTGGAGCTCTGATTTGGGACTGGGGTCCCCGGACTCCCGGGCCCTCAATAAAGCACCGCACAAAACTTACGGGTTTTGTGTCTCTGTTCGGGCAACAGTACTGACAAATGCTTCTGCCCAGGGAAACAAAATTCACCAACCCTCGTTCCTGGTCTCAGTTTTCAGAGCTCCGTGGGCACTCTCAAAGCAGCACGAGTTGGCACAGGTGGCAGCTTGTCCCTGGGCAGCATCTTGATATTCGTGGAAATCCAGCAGGCAGCCTGCCCCTAAGGAACAAGGGCCTACCTGGTACTGACAAATGCTTCTGCCTGGGGAAACAAAACCCACAAACCCACGTTCCTGGTCTCAGTTTGCAGAGCTCTGTGGGCACTCTCAAAGCAGCCCAAGTTGGCACAGGTGGCAGCTTGTCCCTGGGCAGCATCTTGATATTCGTGGAAATCTTTCTGCCAGCCTTGCCCGAAGGGCCGAGGGCCAACCTGGTACTGCAAATGCTTCTGCCTGGGGAAAGAAAACCCACAAACCCACGTTCCTGGTCTCAGTTTGCAGAGCTCCATGGGCACTCTCAAAGCAGCCCGAGTTGGCACAGGTGGCAGCTTGTCCCTGGGCATCATCTTGATATTCGTGGAAATCCAGCAGGCAGATGGCCCCTAATGAACAGGAGCCTACCTGGTACTGAGAAAGGGCTCTGCCCGGGAAAACAAAACACATAACCCCACGTTCCTGGTTTCTGTTTGCAGAGCACCATGGGCACTCTCAAAGCAGCCCGAGTTGGCACAGGTGGCAGCTTGTCCGTGGGCAGCATCTTGATATTCATGGAAATCCAGCGGGCAGCCGGCCCCGAAGGGCCGAGGGCCTACCTAGGACTGACAAATACTTCTGCTCGGGAAAACAAAACTCACAACCCCACGTTCCTGGTCTCAGTTTGCAGAGCTCCATGGGCACTCTCCAAGCAGCCTGAGTTGGCACAAGTGGCAGCTTGTCCCTGGGCAGCATCTTGATATTCATGGAAATCCAGCAGGCAGACGGTCCCTTAAGGCCAAGGGCCTACCTGGTACTGACAAAGGGCTCTGCCTGTGGAAACACAACCCACCACCCCACGTTCCTGGTCTCAGTTTGAAGGACTCCGTGGGCACTCTCAAAGCAGCATGAGTTGGCACAGGTGGCAGCTTGTCCCTGCACGGCATCTTGATATTCATGGAAATCCAGCAGGCAGGCGGACCCGAAGGGCCATGGGCCTACCTGGTACTGACAAATACTTCTGCTCAGGAAAACAAAACTCACCGCCCCTTGTTCCTGGTTTCAGTTTGAAGGACACCCTGGGCACTCTCAATGCAGCGCGAGTAGGCACAGGTGGCAGCTTGTCCATGGGCAGCATCTTGATATTCGTGGAAATCCAGCAGGCAGCCTGCCCCTAAGGAACAAGGGCCTACCTGGTACTGACAAATGCTTCTGCCCAGGGAAGCAAAATTCACCAACCCTCGTTCCTGGTCTCAGTTTTCAGAGCTCCGTGGGCACTCTCAAAGCAGCACGAGTTGGCACAGGTGGCAGCTTGTCCCTGGGCAGCATCTTGATATTCGTGGAAATCCAGCAGGCAGCCTGCCCCTAAGGAACAAGGGCCTACCTGGTACTGACAAATGCTTCTGCCTGGGGAAACAAAACCCATAACCCCACGTTCCTGGTTTTGGTTAGCAGAGGTCCATGGGCACTCTCAAAGCAGTGCGAGTTGGCACAGGTGGCAGCTTGTCCCTGGACGGCATCTTGATATTCGTGGAAATCTTTCTGCCAGCCTTGCCCGAAAGGCCGAGGGACTACCTGGTACTGACAGAGCTTCTTCCCGGGGAAACAGAATTCGCCAGCCCACGTTCCTGGTCTCAGTTTGCAGAGCTCCATGGGAACTCTCCAAGCAGCCCGAGTTGGCACAGGTGGCAGCTTGTCCCTGGGCAGCATCTTGATATTCATGGAAATCCAGCAGGCAGACGGCCCCATAGGGCCAAGGGCCTACCTGGTATTGATAAAGGCTTCTGCCCGGGAAAAAAAACCCACCACCCCACGGTCCTGGTCTCAGTTTGTAGGACTCAGTGGGCACTCTCAAAGCAGGGAGTTGGCACAGGTGGCAGCTTGTCCCTGGGCGGCATCTTGATATTCGTGGAAATCCTGGTGCCAGCCTGCCCCGAAAGGCCAAGGGCCTACATGGTACTGACAAAGGCTTCTGCCCGCGGAAACAAAACTCACCACCCAACGTTCCTGGTCTCAGTTGGAAGAACTCCGTGGGCACTCTCAAAGCAACCCGAGTTGGCACAGGTGGCAGCTTGTCCCTGCGCAGCATCTTGATATTCCTGGAAATCCAGCAGGCAGCCGGCCCCGAAGGGCCGAGGGCCTACATGGTACTGACAAATAATTCTTCTCGGGAAAACAAAACCCACCACCCCTCGTTCCTGGTCTCAGTTCGATGGACTCCGTGGGCACTCTCAAAGAAGCCTGAGTTGGCACAGGTGGCAGCTTGTCCCTGGGCAGCATCTTGATATTCGTGGAAATCCTGGTGCAAGCCTCCCCCGAAGGGCCGAGGGCCTACATGGTACTGACAAAGGCTTCTGACCGCGGAAACAAAACCCACCAGCCCACGTTCCTGGTCTCCGTTGAAAGAACTCCATGGGCCCTCTCAAAGCAGCCTGAATAGGCACAGGTGGCAGCTTGTCCCTGGGCAGCATCTTGATATTCGTGGAAATCCAGCAGGCAGCCTGCCCCTAAGGAACAAGGGCCTACCGGGTACTGACAAATGCTTCTGCCAAGGGAAAAAAAATTCACAAACCCAGGATCCTGGTCTCACTTTCAATAGCGCCATGGGCACTCTCAAAGCAGCCCGAGTTGGCACAGGTGGCAGCTTGTCCCTGGGCAGCATCTTCATATTCGTGGAAAGCCTGCTGCCAGCCAGCCCCTAATGAACAAGAGCCTACCTGGTACTGACAAAGGGCTCTGCCCGGGAAAACAAAACCCATAACCCTACGTTCCTGGTTTCTGTTTGCAGAGCTCCATGGGGACTCACAAAGCAGCCCGAGTAGGCACAGGTGGCAGCTTGTCCCTGGGCAGCATCTTGATATTCGTGGAAATCCTTGTGCCAGCCTTCCCCGAAGGGCAGACGGCCTACCTGGTACCGACAAAGGCTTCTGCCCAGGGAAACAAAACCCACCACCCCACGTTCCTGGTCTCAGTTTGCAGAGCTCCGTGGGCACTCTGAAAAGAGCCCGAGTTGGCACAGGTGGCAGCTTGTCCCTGGGCAGCATCTTGATATTCGTGGAAATCGAGAAGGTAGCCGGCCCTGAAGGGCCGAGGGCCTACCTAGTACTGAAAAATACGTCTGCTTGGGAAAACAAAACCCACCACCCCTCGTTCCTGGTCTCAGTTTGAAGGACTCCGTGGGCACTCTCAAAGCAGCCCGAGTTGGCACAGGTGGCAGCTTGTCCATGGGCAGCATCTTGATATTCGTGGAAATCCAGCAGGCAGAAGGCCCCTAAGGAACAAGGGCCTACCTGGTACTGACAAATGCTTCTGCCCAGGGAAACAAAATTCTCAAACCCACGTTCCTGGTCTCAGTTTGCAGAGCTCCGTGGGTACTCTCAAAGCAGCCCGAGTTGGCACAGGTGGCAGGTTGTCCCTGGGCAGCATCTTGATATTCCTGGAAATCCTGCTGCCAGCCTGCCCCTAATGAACAAGGGCCTACCTTGTATAGACAAATACTTCTGCTCGGGAAAACAAAACTCAGCACCCCACGTTCCTGGTCTCAGTTTTTAGAGCTCCATGGGCACTCTGAAAGCAGCGCAAGTTGGCACAGGTGGCAGCTTGTCCCTGGGCGGCATCTTGATATTCGTGGAAATCCTGGTACCAGCCTGCCCCGAAGGGCGGAGGGACTACCTGGCACTGACAAAGGCTTCTGACCGCGGAAACAAAACCCACCAGCCCATGTTCCTGGTCTCAGTTGGAAGAACTCCGTGGGCCCTCTCAAAGCAGCCCGAGTAGGCAAAGGTGGCATCTCCTCCGTGGGCAGCATCTTGATATTCGTGGAAATCCAGCAGGCAGACGGCCCCGAAGCGCCGAGGGCCGACCTGGTACTGAGAAATGCTTCTACCCAGGGAAAAAAATTCACAAACCCTCGTTCCTGGTCTCAGTTTGCAGAGCTCCGTGGGCACTCTCTAAGCAGCACGACTTGGCACAGGTGGCAGCTTGTCCCTGCGCGGCATCTTGATATTCGTGGAAATCCAGCCGGCAGCGTAACCCTAAGGAACAAGAGCCTACCTGGTACTGACAAAGGCTTCTGCCCGGGAAAACAAAACCCATAACCCCATGTTCCTGGTTTCTGTTTGCAGAGCTCCATGGGCACTCTCAAAGCAGCCCGAGTTGGCACAGGTGGCAGCTTGTCCCTGCGCGGCATCTTGATATTCGTGGAAATCCTGGTACCAGCCTGCCCCTAAGGGCCGAGGGACTACCTGGTACTGACAGAGCTTCTTCCCGGGGAAACAGAATTCGCCAGCCCACGTTCCTGGTCTCAGTTTGCAGAGCTCCATGGGAACTCTCCAAGCAGCGCGAGTTGGCACAGGTGGCAGCTTGTCCCTGGGAAGCATCTTGATATTCGTGGAAAACCAGCAGGCAGACGGCCCCATAGGGCCAAGGGCCTACCTGGTACTGACAAATGCTTCTGCCTGTGGAAACAAAACCCACTACCCCACGTTCCTGGTCTCAGTTTGAAGGATTCCGTGGGCACTCTCAAAGCAGCCCGAGTTGGCACAGGTGGCAGCTTGTCCCTGCGTGGCATCATGATATTAGTGGAAATCCAGCAGGCAGCCGGCCCCAAAGGGCCATGAGCCTACCTATTACTGACAAATAATTCTTCTCGGGGAAACAAAACCCACCACCCCTCGTTCCTGTTCTCAGTTCGATGGACTCCGTGGGCACTCTCAAAGAAGCCTGAGTTGGCACAGGTGGCAGCTTGTCCCTGGGCGGCATCTTGATATTCGTGGAAATCCTGGTGCCAGCCTGCCCCGAAGGGCCAAGGGCCTACATGGTACTGACAAAGGCTTCTGCCCGGGGAAACAAAACTAAGCACCCCACGTTCCTGGTCTCAGTTGGAAGAACTCCGTGGGCACTCTCAAAGCAGCCCGAGTAGGCACAGGTGGCAGCTTGTGCCTGGGCGGCATCTTGATATTCGTGGAAATCCTTCTGCCAGCCTGCCCCTAAGGGCCGAGGGACTACCTGGTACTGACAGAGCTTCTTCCCGGGGAAACAGAATTCGCCAGCCCACGTTCCTGGTCTCAGTTTGCAGAGCTCCATGGGAACTCTCCAAGCAGCCCGAGGTGGCACATGTGGCAGCTTGTCCCTGGGCAGACTCTAGATATTCGTGGAAATCCAGCAGGCAGACGGCCCCTTAGGAACAAGGGCCTACCTGGTACTGACAAATGCTTCTGCCCAGGGAAACAAAATTCACAAACCCAGGTTCCTGGTCTCAGTTTGAATAGCGCCATGGGCACTCTCAAAGCAGCCCGAGTAGGCACAGGTGGCAGCTTGTCCCTGGGCAGCATCTTGATATTCGTGGAAATCCTGCTGCAGCCTGCCCCTAAGGAACAAGAGCCTACCTGTTTCTGACAAAGGGCTCTGCCCGGGAAAACAAAACTCAGCACCCCACGCTCCTGGTTTCTGTTTGCAGAGCTCCATGGGTACTCTCTAAGCAGCCCGAGTTGGCACAGGTGGCAGCTTGTCCCTGCGCGGCATCTTCATATTCGTGGAAATCCTGGTGCCAGCCTGCCCCTAAGGGCCGAGGGCCTACATGGTACTGACAAGGGCTTCTGCCCGCGGAAACAAAACCCACCACCCCACGTTCCTGGTCTCAGTTTGCAGAGCTCCATGGGAACTCTCAAAGCAGCCCGAGGTGGCACAGGTGGCAGCTTGTCCCTGGGCAGCATCTTGATATTCGTGGAAATCCAGCAGGCAGCCTGCCCCTAAGGAACAAGGGCCTAACCGGGACTGTTGGAAGTTATTTAAATGTAGAAAGTTTTTAAAGTATAGTATGTAGGAATTAGTAGCCGTTTGAAGTGTGGTGTAACCTTTGGAGTGTGTAACCCTATTATTCAAGCAACCGTTACGAATGTTTAATCAAGGAGAGAAGCAAGAATGTTGATCTGTATACAATGTACTGGAAATCATGATAGGTACTTGATTTATTGTCTTGTTTGTAGCTTAAGGAGTATATTGTGAGTTTCACAAGAAGCCAGTTGCTAAGAAAGGGAATTGTTGGGGAAGGGAGTCTGTTACTTAGAGAAATTTGTAACAAACTGTGGTATATAAGGAGATCGATGTATCAATAGCGTTGGAGCTCTGATTTGGGACTGGGGTCCCCGGACTCCCGGGCCCTCAATAAAGCACCGCACAAAACTTACGGGTTTTGTGTCTCTGTTCGGGCAACAGTACTGACAAATGCTTCTGCCCAGGGAAACAAAATTCACCAACCCTCGTTCCTGGTCTCAGTTTTCAGAGCTCCGTGGGCACTCTCAAAGCAGCACGAGTTGGCACAGGTGGCAGCTTGTCCCTGGGCAGCATCTTGATATTCGTGGAAATCCTGCTGCCAGCCTGCCCCTAAGGAACAAGGGCCTACCTGGTACTGACAAATGCTTCTGCCTGGGGAAACAAAACCCACAAACCCACGTTCCTGGTCTCAGTTTGCAGAGCTCTGTGGGCACTCTCAAAGCAGCCCAAGTTGGCACAGGTGGCAGCTTGTCCCTGGGCAGCATCTTGATATTCGTGGAAATCCAGCAGGCAGACGGCCCCTAAGGAACAAGAGCCTACCTGGTACTGACAAAGGGCTCTGCCCGGGAAAACAAAACTCAGCACCCCAGTTTCCTGGTTTCTGTTTGCAGAGCTCCATGGGCACTCTCAAAGCAGCCCGAGTTGGCACAGGTGGCAGCTTGTCCCTGCGCGGCATCTTGATATTCATGGAAATCATTCTGCCAGCCTGCCCCGAAAGGCCAAGGGCCTACCTGGTTGTCGTGGTTTGAGAGGAAATGAGTTTTTGGGAGGTGGTAGTGGTCAAACCAATAGGTGCCCAGATGTGGATATTGGCACCTGGTTTGACCATTGAGGATATGGATCCGCCTCTGAGAACACAGGGGTTAAAAGCGAGAGCTCCCAGGGGATCGTTCTCTTTTGGTTCCGGTGGATGGAGGAGTCAGACCTCCCCTGCCCAGCTTCGGGCTGGGCGGGGGAGGGGAAAGCTATGCGGCCGAGGGAGGTTGGCCGGAGCCTTGGCAGAGGACGGGAGGCGATGGTTCAGTCAAGAGTGAGTTCCCCACAGAGATGGAAGAACTCAGAGAGGCAGCGGGCAGCCCCCCTTTCTCAAGAGAGAGAGAGAAGGAGAGAGGTGCCAGTGCTATCTTGAAACTTGATAAGCACTGGCCTGGCCGAGGAAGAGAAGGGGGGGGGGGGGCCAACCAGGGAAGAGTGCTGAGCGGTGTGGGAGTTCGAGACGAGCAGAGACTGTGATTTTAACCCTTCTGTGGGACGGTGGAAACCTGGCAAATGCTGATCCTCCAGGAGCCGAAGGAGGAGAGAGACGGATGAGAGGAAATATGGAAGTGTGATGCAGAGTTGTGCAAGTGAAGAAGGACTGGGAGAAGCTGAGAAAATCCTAGGTGGAGGAGATGATGGAGTGTCTTTTGGCTGGACTTTTTCTTGTATAGCCATGGATAGAACCTTTCCTGTAATACAGAGACTGCATTGTAGGGGGAGGCGGCCCCAAAGGAGTGATGTGAGCGGAGACGACAGGTGATGAAATGATGGTGAGACCCCTCGGCGCCAGGGGGTGAAATATTGGGGGGGACTGGTGTCCCAAAAAAGGTGAGAGACTGTCGTTCTCTTCTGGAACTGGGCAAGGCATCCTTGAAAGGGGAAACCCTAAAAGCAGCTCTGGTCCATGTGCAGTGGTGAGAGCACTGAACATGGAAGGAAGAAGTCACGACGTGTAGTTGCTGAGTGACGGGGATTTACCTGTGGTGGCACAAGGAGGGCTCCTTCTCTCCTTGATGAAATGAGAAGTGATTGTCGGAAGGGTGGAGATGGACTGTGTTGATTATCTGAAGGGTGATGGACTGGATTAAGATCTAAGGTTTTGTGATATTCTGTAAGAATTGAGTGGGGGGAGGAGAAATGTTTGAAAGGTTTTCCATTCTGCTCTGTGTGTTAATTTTATTGGAGTTCTATGATAATAAAGTTTTTTTCTGTCTTGTTCACAAGTGGAGGCCTGCTTTGCTCTGTCTCTGATCACATCTCACAGCAGACACCAGGGAAGATGGGTTTTCATGGGGGCACTGGCATTGGGCCAGTGTCAAACCATGACACTGGTAGTGAAAAAGGCTTCGGCTGGGGAAAAAAAATTCGCCAACCCATGTTCCAGGTCTCAGTTTGCAGAGCTCCATGGGCACTCTCAAAGCAGCCCGAGTCGGTACAGGTGGCAGCTAGTCTCTGGGCGGCATTTGATATTTAGGGAAATCCTGCAGGCAGACGGCCCCTAAGGAAAAAGGGCCTACCTGGTACTGACAAAGGGCTCTGCCCGGGAAAACAAAACTCAGCACCCCACGTTCCCGGTTTCTGCTTGAAGAGCTCCATGGGCACTCTCAAAGCAGCGTTAGTTGGCACAGGTGGCAGCTAGTCTCTGGGCGGCATTTGATATTTAGGGAAATCCAGCAGGCAGACGGCCCCTAAGGAAAAAGGGCCTACCTGGTACTGACAAATACTTCTGCCGGGGAAAACAAAACTCAGCACCCCACGGTCCTGGTTTCTGTTTGCAGAGCTCCATGGGCACTCTCAAAGCAGCCCAGGTTGGCACAGGTGGCAGCTTGTCCCTGGGCGGCATCTTGATATTCGTGGAAATCCTGGTGCCAGCCTGCCCCGAAAGGGCCGAGGGCCGACCTAGTACTGACAAATACTTCTGCTCAGGAAAACAAAACCCACCACCCCTCGTTCCTGGTCTCAGTTTGCAGAGCTCCATGGGCACTCTCAAAGCAGCCCGAGTTGGCACAGGTGGCAGCTTGTCCCTGCGCGGCATCTTGATATTCGTGGAAATCCTGGTGCCAGCCTGCCCCGAAGGGCCGAGGGCCTACATGGTACTGACAAAGGCTTCTGCCCGTGGAAACAAAACCCACCACCCCACGTTCCTGGTCTCAGTTGGAAGAACTCCGTGGGCCCTCTCAAAGCATACCGAGTAGGCACAGG